>NW_024586175.1:0-5604 GCF_018398535.1 Haplochromis burtoni
AATGTGTGTCTGTTGTTGACCACAGGGAAGGTTGCAGATTTTTATTTTATTTTTTTTTGCTACCCGAACATTTGGTCGCACAGGTGCAACCAAATATTTTTTTAGTCGCACCATTGAAAAATTTGGTCGCACTCTAGAGCCCTGGATGAGGCACGCTCGCTTCCGCCTCACAGGCCCTATGATTGTGCTATTGATCTCCTTCCTGGGGCTCCCCTACTATCTGGCCGCCTCTATAGCCTTACCCAGCCAGAAAGGGAGGCCATGGAAAAATACATCACAGACTCATTGGCCGCGGGCATTATTTGACCGTCATCATCTCCAGTAGGTGCCGGCTTTTTCTTCGTGGAGAAGAAGGATAAATCCCTTTGGCCATGTATTGACTTCCGCCGACTCAACAGTATCACTGTAAAAAACAAATACCCCTTACCTCTTCTTTCCACCGCCTTCGAACTGCTGCAGGGGGCGACAGTGTTTAGCAAGCTCGATTTGCGCATTGCATACCACTTGGTGAGAATCAGACGGGGAGATGAGTGGAAAACGGCATTTAACACACATTTAGGCCACTTCGAGTATCTAGTTATGCCGTTTGGGTTGACGAATGCTCCTGCCATTTTTCAAGCCTTGGTAAATGACATCCTCAGAGACTTTATTAACCGCTGTGCTTTTGTTTACCTAGATGATATTCTTATCTTCTCCATGTCCCTATTAGAGCATGAGGTCCACGTGAGGCAGATTCTTCAACGCTTGTTGGAGAACAAGCTATTCGTAAAGCCTAAGAAGTGTGAGTTTCATGCGGACACGGTGGCGTTCCTGGGGTACATAATCACACGAGGCAACTTGAAACCTGACCCGGTGAAGGTCCGCGCAGTTCTAGACTGGCCCCATGCATCTAACCGTCATCAACTCCAGCGTTTCCTGGGTTTTGCCAATTTTTACCGCCAGTTCATTAAAAATTTCAGCCAGATTGCATTACCTCTCACTAGCCTCACTTCACCCAAAGTGTGTTTTCAGTGGAATCAGGCAGCTTAGGTGGCATTTACCTGCCTGAAGGAGAGATTCTCCACCGCTCCCATCCTGCGTCAGCCCACCCGGTTCCAGCAGTTTATAGTGGAGGTGGACGCATCGGAGTCTGGGGTCGGGGCAGTCCTGTCACAGGGCTTTGAAGGTAAGCTCTGCCCTTGTGCCTTTTTCTCCCATCGGCTCTCTCCCGCGGAGTGGAACTATGACATCGGGGACAGAGTTGTTGGAAGTGAAACTCACCCTGGAGGAATGGAGGCATTGACTAGAGGGCGCCAAGCACCCCTTCATCGTCTGGACAGATCACAAAAACCTAGAGTACATCAGATCTGCCAAGCATATCAACTCTCATCAGGCAAGCTGGGCTCTGTTTTTTACTCGGTTTAACTTAACTCCATCACCTACAGGCCAGGCTCCCGTAACATCAAGACGCCCTTTCTCGACAATTCACCACCGTCGAGGAATAGTTGGATCCCGGACCCATTCTTCCCACCTCCAGCGTGATTGGAGCAGTCTCCTGGGAGATTGAGGCCCTGGTCTGTAACGCTCAAGACTCTGAACCCAACCCTGGTACCGGCCCGCGACCATCCGGTCACAGGTTCTTCAGTGGGGTCATGACACTCGTCTCACCTGCCATCCCGGGATTCACCGCACCATCACCTTTCTGCAGTGTTATTTTTGGTGGCTCACGCTAATAAAAGACGCTACCGAATATGTCAAAGCCTGCTCCACATGTGCCCGGAACAAGCTCTCTCACCAGCTACCGCTGTCCATGCCGGGCCGGTCGTGGTCTCATATTGCCCTCGATTTCATCACTGGGTTGCCGCCCTCCTCAGGTAACACTGTAATATTAACAATTGTCGACCGGTTTTCCAAGGCTGCTCACTTTGTAGCTCTCCCCAAGCTCCCGACCGCCTTGGAGACCGCCCGATTGCTCACTACTCACGTGTTCGGGCTCCATGGCATTCCTGAGGATATAGTCTCGGACAGGGGGCCTCAATTCACTTCTCATATTTGGAGGGAGTTCTGTACCGCCCTGGGGGCCATGGTTAGTTTGTCGTCTGGTTTTCATCCCCAGAGCAATGGACAATTGGAACGGGCCAACCAGGAGTTGGAGGCAGCTCTTCGCTGCGTTGTGTCTCACAATCAATCCACCTGGAGTGAACACCTGCCGTGGATAGAATACGCACACAACAGCCTAACCTCGACTGCCACGGGCGGTCTCCCTTTGAAGCCTCTTTGGGTTATCAGCCACCGCTGTTTCCTGCACTTGAAGGTGAGCACTCTGTCCCCTCCGTTCAGCACCACCTCCACAGGTGCCGCTGCGCCTGGCGTGCCACCCAAGCTGCCATCATGCGGACTAAGGAGCGGAATAAAGCCCTTGCTGACCGCCAGCGGACCCCAGCCCCAGATTATGCCGCTGGCCAAAAGGTATGTCTGTCAACTCGTTTTGTACCGCTCAGAGCAGAATCAAAGAAGCTCTCGCCCAGCTTCATTGGACCGTTTGAAATTGACTATGTTGTTAACCCTGCCTCTGTCTGCCTAAAACTGTCGCGCAACATGAGCATTCACAATGTCTTTTAGGGCTGCACGATATTAGGAAAATCTGCGATGTGCGATAACTGTGATCAATACTGCGATAACGATATGACTTGCGATAAAATAAATAGCAAAAACAAAACAAAAAATGAATACATAATTTCCATTTTACTACAACAGTTTTATTTAATGAAAGCTGCTGTATTAGCAGTGTAACAACAAAATGCACTTTAACATTGAAACATTGCCCCCATAAAAAAATTTCTGAGGCTTGAATTCTGAAAGACATCCTTCCCGGTCTCTAGAATTAGATTTAAATAAACTTAACTTAAATTATACTGCAAATTATCTCAATGCAGTTGTTCATCATTTTACCACTCACCAAGTAGTTATGATGTAAGTCAAAACTGGAGAGGAAACTTTACTGTAGTGCTTGCGTAGTTTTCAGCTTGGCTCAGTTCAAACATGACAGTCCAGTGGCATGTTTCGTACATTTGTGGAATGGCGACATGGGAAAAGTAGTTTCGTAAGGGGATGCGGTATATCCGGTCCACTTTATGTATCAGACTGGTGAAGCCCTCTCTGCTAACTGTATTTATAGGCACCATGTCTTTGTCAAAAAATGTGTAATGGTCTCTGTTATTTCTTTGTGCCGCTTCGACGTTTTCTCATAAGTTGTTCCACTTGAAAAACTCTGATACAGAGACGGCTGTTGGACTGCGGTGCTCTTTGTCTTAACATTAGCAACCTTTGTTTGGCTAGCCCTGTCTTTCTGGAACTCTTCAAACAGTTCTCTGTGGTTATATTGAAGATGATGGTGGAGATTAGTCGTGTTTCCTCTGGTGGTTGCCACGAGTGTTCGGCAAGTTTTGCAGAGTACCTGTGTTTGGAGAACATCGTCTTTATCAAATCTAAAGTACCTCCAAATAAGCGAGGTACTTTTTTTTTTTTTAGGCATGAGTTCATAGTCAGTGGCGTTCTCGTCATGCGTCTCGCTCTCAGCCTTTACAAATCTGATTCTTTGCTGCAGCATTGTTCGCTCCCCACCTGCGTAGGAGGCGGGCCTCTAATCCATTTGATTGGTTAATGCCGTGAAGAGCTCTATTCGACTGGTCAAATGTGTAAAGGGTTTCTTTGATTGGTAAATTCTTTAAAGCACGTGTGTAAACATTTTAAGGTACCCAGTTATCGCAGTTTATGTCGTCTTTTGCGATGAGCCCATCGCGGAGGCTGATATCGCGATGACAATTAGATTTTCGATTTATTGTGCAGGCCTAATGTCTTTCATGTCTCGCAGATCAAGCCATTGCTCTCCAGTCCGTTGTGCCCTCCTGCCAGGCCCCCTCCACCCGCCCGGCTCATGGATGGTCAGGAGGTGTACAACATCACTTGCATCATGGACTCTCGGTGCCGGGGGAGGGATGTCAAGTACCTGGTGGATTGGGAGGGCTACGGGCCAGAGGAATGCTCCTGGGTGCCTCGGTCAGCTGTCCTGGCTAAAGGTATGCTGCGGGAGTTCCACCGTCAGCACCCGGGTAAGCCTGGTGGGTCGCCGGGAGGCCCCCGTTGAGGGGGGTACTGTCATGGTCCCCATGTCTGCCCGGCTGACTCAGGTTGGCTACATATGTTTCTTGTTTACATCTGCCTCTCTCACGCTTGCCGTGTCTCGCCGGGGCGGAGCTCATTGCGGGCTCCCGCCCCTGGCCCTCGCACCTGAGATTAATCACACACCTGTGGCTCATCGCTTAAACTCATCCACTACTTAAGGCAGTGGCTGGAAACATCTCGTCGCTGGACTATTGAGTAACCTCAGTAGTAAGCTCCGGAGTACTAGTTTCTTGTTGCCTTTTCGCGTCGCTGATTCATTGGATTAATCACTTGTTTTTCTGTGAACAGGAATTCCATTTCCCTGGGAGCCCTGGGTGTGCAAGGTTGCTGGTGTGCTGTGTTTTGTGAAGTCCCTTGTGTGTGAAGAGCTCCTTTTCTGGATTCCCCTGTGCCCTGGATTCCCCCTGCCCTCTCACTTGTATATATATATTCACACCTGGTGTTGTATAGCAATAAACGGAACTGTATTTTAGCTGCCTCGTCTGCGCTTGAGTCCATCCCACATCGTGACAGGTACGTCTGTTGATGCAAGCATCAAATCAGCCAATCACATGGCATCAACTCAGTGCATTTATTCATGTAGACAAGGTCAAAATAACAAAGCAGCAGAATGGGAAGCAAAGGTGAAATGACTGACTTTGAATGTGGTATGGTTGCTGGTGCCAAATAGGCTGACCTGAGTATTTCAGAAACTGCTAATCTACTGGGATTTCCCTGCACAATCTTCTTTAAGAAAGAGAAAAAAAGAGAATGGTTCGAAAAAGAGATAACATGTAATGAGAAAAACTGGATGAAAACACCTTGTTGATGTCAGAGGAAAATTGCCAGACTTCTTTAAACTGACAAGAAAGCAACATTAACTCAAGTAACAACTATGGCATGCAAAAGAGCATCCATAAACACACAACACGTTGAAGTCTAAAGCATATGGGCTAACAACAGAAGACCACACTGAGTGCCTCTCCTGTCAGAAAAGAATACAACACTGAGGCTTCAATTCACAGAGGCTCACCAAAATTGGACAATACAAGATTAAAAAAATGTTGCCTGTTCTAATACATTGGACATTTGGATGGTAGGATCAGAATTTGGCAACACGAAACAACAGGAAAACATGGATCCATCCTGCCTTGTATCAGTGGTCCAGACTAATGATAGTGGTGTGATGGTGTGAACAAAATGTTTCATCGGCGTGATGGATCACAATATGATGAATGAAATATGATATTTCATTAATTAGTATCTTTATTCATTTATGTGAACAAACAAATCAACACTGTTTTAAAGGAGGAAGATAAAAATTTGACACCAAGCCGGGGATGATTCCACCACGTCCAGACTTCCCTGTTATTACACTGATGACAGAAAGCCAGAGTTGTCCACATCTAATAGGTAACAAACCATTTACTAAACCTGCTTTCTGGTCCCGTATGGGCTATA
>NW_024586176.1:0-5595 GCF_018398535.1 Haplochromis burtoni
CACCAGCAGCATCTGCTCTTATATAACTATCATTAGCTTACAGCTTTAAGTGTTTAAGGTGCTAACTAACAATAAACACAAGATGATAGTTTATTAAATTTTAATGACATTTGCAGATTGTTTCAGTTTAATAAACTCCTTGCTATCTAAACTATAACAGGACACCGGAGTAAATTCTCAGCATCTCACACTTCTGATGATCAGCTGTCTGCTTGACGTTTATTCAGCTGTGTAAAAACTATAACTTTAATCTCAGCCAAACCGATTTACTCAGGAACAAATAAAATACTAAAAAAAAGCCAAACAATAACATTTTTAAGTTATCTAAGTGACTTATATATCGTGTTTAACCTGAGTAGTGAAAGACAGCGGTGGGTTTGAAGCCGGGAGTCCGGTGTTCTCACGGCTCTAGTGACCTTGCCCCCGGCTCGCTATCGAGCTAGTGGGTAACAGACGTCTCCGAAAACGTCGGAGCGCTTTTGAAAATATGTGGTGTCTTGATAAACTGAGCAAATATTTGAGGTTTATACAGCTACATTCTCGCCTGAAAATATGTTAAACGTTTATTTTGTGACCCAGAAAGAATAATAAGAGTAATATTAAAACTAACTAGCTGCCGCCATTGTTGGAAACTGAGCTGGGCCGCGCTATGAATTCTGGGACAGAGCTTCTTCGGGGTTTAACGGCAGCTGGCATCCTTGTACATGCAGTGCTGCCATCTTCTGTTTCAGGCCGTTATTACACTCTTAAATCCTACTACTTATTCCTGCGTGCTTTGGGATCTTACAAAGCTTCAAACGACGCGTCGACTATTAAATCAGTCGTCGACGATTCTGATAGTCGGCGTAATCGTGACTAGTCGACTAATCGTGGCAGCCCTAATATACAGTAATGGACTTCTATACATTTTACATCACATTAAAACTTTGGGTGTAAGATTCGGATAATTATTTATTAAAAGTTAGGCATTTTAAATGAGAATAAGAAAGAAAAGCATGTCTTTGTGCCCCCTTTTCCCCGTTCATGCCCTATTGGCCCCCCTGGCTAAACTTTGCTAGACCCGCCCCTGCACAGTTACCAACCATCAGCTGCATAGAAAAGGATCCTGGTGTAGAAAGTAATATTAAATAATTCTAACAACAGCTTATCAAGCTTAAACGCGCTGCTGTTGTTCAGCCGCTGGTTTCCTCTTTCTGGCGCGAAGTGGGCCAAAAACAAACAAGAGAGACGGACTCGTGACAGAAAAGCCGATCAGCTGATCATTAATCAGTTTCACGATTGAAGTAGCAGCAAGAAGAGGCAGTCGCTCCATATATCGGTTGTTAAGCTTGAGGTGGGAATGCTTTACAAACATTCAGAGATGAACTTACACACTTGCTTTACTTCTCTCTGGGGTAACTTCATCGGAGATGAAATGCTGGTTTGGTAGCGAGGCTACACACAGCTGCTCTACGGCTATGAGCCGAGTTACGCCGTGTCGCAAGTTTTGTGAGGTCCTTTTTTGATACTTAATGGATCGGATTATGGGGCAGCACGGTGGCACAGTGGTTAGCACTGTTGCCGCACAGCAAGAAGGTCCTGAGTTCAATTCCACCATCAGGCCGGGGTCTTTCTGTGAGGAGTTTGCATGTTCTCCCCGTGTTTGCGTGGGTTCTCTCCGGGTACTCCGGCTTCCTCCCAGTGTCCAAAGACATGCACTTAGTGGGGATAGGTTAATTGGTTAATCCAAATTGCCCATAGGTGTGAATGTGCGAGTGAATGTGAGTGCGAACTGTTGTCTGTCTCTGTGTGTTGGCCCTGCGATAGACTGGCGACCTGTCCAGGGTGTACCCCGCCTATATAAAATGTGCTTAAAAGGAAAACATTTGGCATATTTTAATACCACATATATGTTATTGAAAGCACAGTGCATATTTTAACGTAAACGTGTTAATAGCCGGGGTTCCCTTTAATGTAGTCTGTTGAGTTTGCTGAAGGCTGTTTTATCTCTATATGCGTACAGTCAATAGCTCCTAGACACTGCAGCATGCCATGTGTTCCATAGAAGTTTGTCACAAGTGTCTGTACCTCACATTCGGTGAATGGCAGGGAAACATACTTGGGTCCCAGGTGAAACCAGATAGCCCTGCACACTTCTCTGATTATTTTAGACACAGTTTGTCGAGCTAATCCAAACGCGTTCGCCGTTTTCCGCAGTCTGCCTTCGTCACTCAAATAGTACAGCGAGCAAGCGACCTTGGTCACAACATCCACCGGTGATCTTAACCATGTTGTCTGGCCTTGAATGTAATGTTGTAACTGTTCACTCAGATGTTCATTTAAAAGTTCTCACGCCACTCCTCTGGCACAACCGTTCCACACACAAAGTTATCCCACCAGGCATGGCAGCGTCCAGGTCTCACCCGAAATCACTGATCGATGTATAGTCTGAAAGGCAATTCACGTCAAGATCTGCCGCTGAACAACAGCTCTGAGTAAACACTCCGTCTTCTTTGAAGCAAAGCTATGTGGAGCATGTGCAAACTAATATTAATCTTCAATAGGGCTACCAAAACTGTGAGCAAATAAAACAACTGTTGTGTGATGCCGTCCGCCATCTTGGTTGAAATGGTCACATGACTGCATCATATGACTAACATGCATCATCGTTTTCGAAAGTCTCCATATTTGCTGTCCAAACTATGACGCAACAGCACCGTTTTCAAATCTATGTGTTTCCAAAACGCTGCGTTTTCATTCAGGGAAAACACCGTCTCAGTGTGGACAGGAGGCCAAAACGAAAATGCACTAGTGTGGACGTAGCCTGAGAGTGGTGTGGCTGTGGATTGCAGGCTGGTTGCATGTTAGTCAGTAGGGGGCTGAGCATTCATTAAAGTGCTGAATCTGTTGAAAAACACATTTAACTCATTAACTCTATCCTCATCAGCCCCATCAACTCTCCTACTGGATGGTGTGAATCCAGTGATTGTCTTTATACCACTCCACACCTCTCTCATGTAGTTCTGCTGGAGTTTCAATTCAATTCAATTTTATTTATACAGCACCAAATTACAACAACAGTCGCCTCAAGGCACTTTATACTGTAGGAACAAAACAATACCTACAATAATACATACATACAGAGAAAAACCTAACAATCAAATGACCCCCTATGAGCAAGCACTTTGGCGACAGTGGGAAGGAAAAACTCCCTTTTAACAGGGAGAAACCTCCAGCAGAACCAGGCTCAGGGAGGGGTGGCCATCTGCTGCGACCGGTTGGGGTGAGAGAAGGAAGACAGGATAAAAGACATGCTGTGGAAGAGAGACAGAGATTAACAACAATACGATTCAATGCAGAGAGGCCCACTCTTTCTAGTCCCTGTAAGTATCTTGCTGCAGCATTTTAGAATAACTGAAGGCTTTTCAGGGAGTTTTTAAGACATCTATATGGAAAAGAAATAGAAAAAACTTATAAAAGACTTGCATAAGATGTGGCCTACTTCATATAGTGAATCATATAAGGCTTATATAATTTACTCATGAAAGTGGCCACTTTCTCATTAGTTTCATATATTGTTTTAGTAAGTATCCAAAACATACAAGTTTCATTTATATAATTTTTCAAGGGATCTCATATCTGTTTTCATTCTTGTATGCTTTTCAAACAAGTTTCAAACAAGACAAACTTTATAAGATTTATATATATCTTTTCCATATGGGTAGTCCAGTCTAGAAGTAATAAATGCATGAACTAGTTTTTCAGCGTCACTCTGAGACCCAATATTTCTAATTTTAGAGATATTGTACAAATGGAAGAAAGCAGTCCTACATTTGTTTAAAATGTGCATTAAAGGACATATCCTGGTCCTCACAGTGTTCCTGGAGGCCAAGATAACGCCATCCAGAGTAAGAATCTGGTTAGATACCATATTTCTAAGATTTTCAGGGCTGAGTACAATAACCTCGGTTTTATTCTGAATTAAGAAGCAGAAAGTTAGCAGCCATCCAGGTCTTTGTGTCTGTTATGTACGTTTCCACTCAAGCTTTCTCCTGTAATTGTCCTTAGCCTTAATAACGACTGAACCATTGTCACCTCCTCTCTATTGCTTACTCTTAAGGCCCTGTTATTGTCATTGCCATTTGCTTTGATGTCCTTAGTCATCCACAGCTTGTTATATGGGTAACAATGGACAGTCCGAGCTGGGACAATGGACTCGGTGCAGAAGGTTATGTAGTCAGTGAACCCATTGATGTCTTCACCGTGAAGTTCACAGTCCCTCCCCCAGTCTGTCACCTCAAAAGAGCCCTATATTTTGCTAAGGCCTTTTCCGACCACCTCTTAATACTTCTAGTATTATATAGCGGGGGGGTGAAGTGAGATTTCAGCCAGTACGTCCGTGGGTCTGGTCAGCTTGTCGTAAATAAGTAAATAATAAATGTGCTGTGTAGCTGCTGCCCTGCGGTCCTATTCCTCAATGAAACTAACAGTTCTGCAGCAACAAGGAGAACCAAATTGTCTTTGTCCACATGTTTGAAAAGAAAGTTAATAAAACAAATCAACACACAACACTAAGCAAAGGACAAAGGAAAAAGTAAGAAAAGGTTCAAGTAAAGAAAAAAAAAGCAGGAGCAACTGAAAGACGCTGCATTCCGGTTGATGCATGCACACTGTAAAAAAGTCCTCCATAAAGCTAAGACAGCTTACTATTCATCACTTACTGAAGGAAATTTAAAAAAAAACCAAAAACCCAGGTTTATTTTAGAACTGTAGCCAGGCTATACTGTTGAACCGAGTATTCCTTCAACCTTAACTAGTAATGACTTCACAAATTTCTTTTACAAATAAAATTGGAACAATTCAAGAAAAAAAATTACTCATAACATCTCACAGATACATCATTTCGTACAGCTAATTTCACTAATATTGATATTTATTTCGAGTTTCTCTCTCCAATAGATCCATCTGAGTTAACTTCAGTAATCACTTCTTTCTAACTATCAACATGTTTATTATATCTCATTCTAATAAATACTCAAGACTGCTCAAAAAACTCCAACCACTAAGTAATGTTTCAGTCTTAAATATGATCAATGGGCTATGTACCACAAGCTGGCAGTAGTTAAACAATTACTTTAAAAGCCATCACTTTTAAGTAACAGCCATCATATATTGGAAAGATGTAAGAATTAGTTTTTTGCATGAACTGGATCTGAGGTGATTCCGAAGATCATCACGAGTTTGAAAGGAGATTGTAAGCACATTATGGAGCCTCCAAAAAAGCAAAGTTATATGATCTGCATTTTGGCTGCAAAGAGCAAGGGACCAAGCAAGACAGAGACAATAAAAACATGGGAGGGTGTTTAGGAAAGTGGAGACAGCTGAGAACACAGCAGGCACAGATCAGGAGTAACAAGACTAGGGAAGCAAAATAGAACATAGTACACACAGGAGAAGAGACTCTGAAAATAAAACAGGAAGTAACAAACACTAAGACCAGGGCCCTGTTTCAGGAAGCCGGTTTGGAAAACTCAGAGTGAAAAACGACACTCACGGTTGAGTAACCCCGAACTGTCCAACTCGGAATATTCGGTTTCAGAAAGGCTGATAACAAGT
>NW_024586177.1:0-5583 GCF_018398535.1 Haplochromis burtoni
GCGTTTCTTTCCAAGCTCCTTAGACTTTAGTACAAGAAGTAATAGTTCCAAATAGTCCTTTTGAATTCTCCGTATGGAACTGCTTAAACTTTAGCAAGTTTTGCTTCTTATGTAGGATTTTATTTGTGTTCTTCTGTTTCTAAAATTCCTGTTCCTTATTGTCACACAAACACTTTCTTTTGCCTAAAGCGCTGCATTTATCTGCCTGTCAATCAAAAATGACACAAAAAATAACCCCTAATTAAAATATTTGTCTACCTTTTCTCTCAGGCAGGTTCAAGCGTATGCATCAAGTTCAGTGCTGAGAATACAAAAATAATAAAATAAAATAAAAATCAGCTAAATCTACCTATTTATCACTACGTAGAAATATGCACAGGTGAAAGAAAGCGCTGCAGGCAATGTGAGAAGGTAAACATATGAGTGTATTCATGGAAAATCAAAGTTGTGGGTAGAGAACAGAAATAGGGGGAAATAAAACTTTAGATTAATGCTAGAAACATGGGAAGTTTTACTCATTTTTTGCTGACTTTGGCCTATCATGATAGTACATCCAACATATAAAAATACCTTGGTGCTGCATGTTAAAACATTGTGTGATAAAGTTTATTTTGTACCACTTTGATCTTCACATATATTTAAGAATCTGCTATACAGTGCTTGACATTGTTTTGTTTAAATTCCTAAATTGAACTAAAACACTGAGTTTCTTTTATTTATCTCTTTTATTTCTTTTGCCATACTTTTGTCCCCATTGGTATAAACACAATATACCACCACATCTCAGGCAGTACTGTACTTGCCCTGATGCTGAATTAGTTACTTTAGGAAGCTTAGTGCATTGCCTTTCAAAAGCATAATGATCTCCTTTATCCCAAAATACCAGACAGCCAAATTAAGCAACCACATAAATCATAACTGCTCAAGCTGTCCTTAATGTTGTGAACTGTGCTATCCAACAAGCGAGGATCTCCACATGCATTGAGAGGGTATTGTCATGACTGCCTTCCTCAAGTGTGAAATTACTATCAAATTGTGGATGAGTTGTAAAATGGCCTGCCTATGTGTGGTGCTTGGCAGTAGTTCCAGTGACTTAACACATTATATTTCCCACAAAACAAAAACATGAAGGGATAAAACACTGCAATACAAAATCTGAGCTATAAAGAAGAGAGGGTGATAAGATGCAATCAGAATGTAAAATATGGAAAGAATATAAAGTATGTTTGTTGAAAATGAGGACAAACATTTAAAATGCACCATTAGTTTTAAATTTTCAGCATTTCCCCTTTTGTGTGGCAGCAATAGTCTGTGCTACCGTTTATATTTTATGTATATTTGTGAGGACCATTCCTCATGGTTGTTCTTATTAAAGAAAAGCCCATTGCTAGAGAATGTCACTATAGTACTATATGGAAATATAGTACTATAGTGTACATCTGACATTTTGGTATCACACTGGACAAAGTGCATTCCTCTTTAAATGACAATCACTTCTTTGAACAAATCAAGCTCCATCAACAAAGCTTGGTGGGAAGGAATATAATGGTCCTGTAAAGAACTGTGACTTCCATAACATCTATTAGCACTGAGATAAAGTTATTGATCTGCTACAAACCAGACCCTGTCGCAAATTATTTATCAGTGCTCATTTGTTATAAGTCACTTGTAGACTTGTGACTGAATAAAATCAAATATAAAGCTTTTTACTGTCTATGAACAAAGCTGATTAGCCACATAAACAAAAAAAAAGTAAATTTAGAGTATCTTCTGATAACCTGTGCATCTAAGAAATATAGTTTGATCACCACTAAAACAAGCACCCAGATTTCTGGCCTCAATATACAAAAGACAACGCTTCCATGATCCAACCTGTTGATAAAAAAATAGCGGCTGCTCAGTACCATAGTGTGCAGCGGTCACCAACTTTTTGCAGTGTCAATTACAATGACCTCTGAAACTTAATTTGGCCTTCAGATTAGCTCAAGCAGTTGCCAGGAGAATGGTACTTGTCTGATTGCATTTTGTCAAATATAAAGTTTGGTGGAGGGGGAAATTGACTATGTGCACGTTAGCATATGCTACTTCCGGTGCGGAAACTCCCGTGGGGAGCTTTGTTTCCAGTGTCCTATTCACGCCTTGTTTACAGTCCAAAACAAGTTAAGCAAATTGAATGAATCAAGCGGCGATTTACATTTCTATAGATGTCTTGGGCATTTACCGAATATATCTGTAAATGATGTTCATCGACTTGTCGATATTTTTCCCCCGCGCCTCAGAGCAAAAGAGAAAAGGGATTCAAATGTTATATTTCTCAGCTGTCCCTCGTTTATCGCGGGCATTATGTTCTAAAAATAACCAGCGATAGGTGAAATCAAGTAGCCAATTTTATTTTTTGACGGTGCAAAATGTTTCGTGGACATCGTGGACATACAGTACGGCACTTCAGAGTCACACTGCTAGCGATCGATGCAGCGATTATGTACTGTACAGGAGAGACGTCACGGAGGAGATCGTCTGCAGCGATCAGGATGCAGGACACAATGTGACGTAAAAAAAAGCATGCAAACTTGCACTAAAAAGTCTGCGAAACAGCGAGGTGAAAGGTAAACCGCGTTATAGCGAGGGACCACTGTAATTTTTAAGGTATGTCACAACATACCCTTCGTAAATACTAATGTATAGAAACCCTTACCAGCAATCATTCATTTTTTGTGTGGCTTTTTTCATGGTTTGTTAACATGCTGTGTAGGTGTGTACTTGACTAGCTGATATCGACAATAACGGGGAAACATCTGGTTTGATTTCACCTGTAGTTTGAATGCTGAACATTTGCCTGTTTAAATCATAATAACTGTCACTATACAGAGATGTGCTTCTGAATGTGGACGATGTGTCTTCTGCTGCAGAAATGCAGTTCTGCTTGTGTTGAGTGATGTAAACAACTGATCGATCTAAACTCTTTAAAACGTCAAAGTTGATCATTAGATTTTTTTATGACACAACAGCAGTCAGTGTTCCCACCTTCTCCTCTTTGTAACTTAACGTGATCTTTCCGTTTTCGAGTTTTGGACATGATTTTGGAGTATATCTTCGCAGTAGCGATTGACCGCAAAGTAAAGCTACCGGAAATGTACAACCCCACGCTCTCTGTTTAGACCCAAACCAAACAGTATTGTTTGACTGATGGCCCTTAACATAAAGACTTGTTTCGGACTTTACGTTTCCCAATTTTGCTTTAAGTTATAAAGTTATTTTGTTATTTACATGTGGCCTAATAATTATCCTTATTGCTGTTTTAGAGAGGAGCGGTGCTTCAAAGGATAGTTGGAAATTTCTGTCAGAATCTGTAGATTATACAGTACAAATAAAATGTTCACGTTTCTCCAACGTTGTCTTCCCAACAGTTTCACTAACATCTACATTGGATGGCCAGTAAGCGTTCACGATGTCTTCTCCGGCGCTGATAATTGGTGTCTGTCTTGTGTCAGTGACGTAAAAGACAGATTTAATGCGACATGACCATTCAAACAGCAGTCGCTTTCTAAAACATCAGATATGTATCGGATTCAGTACCACATACGAAAATGACCTGGATCAGATTGTAAAATAACGGATTTGTGCTGTTCACACCGTCATACCATATCATACCATGTCATACCATAATCGGATATGTAACATGTTTTGTATCGTACGTTTTGAACAAAACAAGAATTAATGAAAAGTTTGTTTTAAAGTTGGTGTAAACAGCATTGGAAGGGCATGATCATACAGGAATTTGCACTGAGCTGACTAAAAAATATATGCTTGAACATACCAGTTTTAATACATACTGAAGCTGTGTGAGTCACAAAGGGAATAGAGATGAGAAAGAAGGAAAGAAAAACTAGAGGAGCTGATCGGAATGAAAGGTTCATTTGCCCGGTTTTTCATTTTAAGATCACATGTAAAATGCATATTTAAAAAATGAATCACAAGTACACTAAAGTAAGAAGCTGTAGCCCCTGAACCTCCACACTGTAGTATGTCACTGTGTTATATGAGTACCTCACATGTGTCTGTATAAATGTGTGTGGCTTCATACCTGAGAGGGCTAAGCCGTTAATGAATGCCTTTGTTTGAGTTAATGAGGACCAAAGAAGTTAAAAGGTTTAACAGACATTTGCTGTAATTGATAATTAGACCATACTGTAGCAGTTATTTAGAGATTATTTAACCCTGTGTTTGTGTGTGTTAGTAAGAGTATGTGAGTCTTCAAAACATATGAATGTTTGTTTTGATTATTCTATCTGTAGAAAAGAGTGTGACTGTGATGTGGTTTCATTTTATGCTGTGAGGATTACAATGAAGAGTGTTTTCAGCTCTATCGGTTTCTTTTTTCCTCTGAAAGCTGAGCTGAGATATGACTTCTTCGTTCATGTGTCATACTTTACAGCTTGTGACCAGGCCAATCCATTCATATCAATGCACTGTAGAGATGAACATTCCTATTTATGTAGACACATGCACACGTAAGTTCTCTGTAGTGCAAAATTAAGTAAATAAACCATGTTAGCGGCCACAGAATTTGCAAGTATCATCAGCATTAACTGTATCCTCCTTTGATCTCCTTATTTCACTTTCTTTCGGATCATACCACTCACGTCTCTAAATAAAGTCACACAGTACTGCATGAAGAACCACATCAACAAAACAAATGTAAAGGAGGTTTATACAAAGAAGCCCCATAAATGAATACAAGCTCACACACAAACAGTTCATCAGACAGACAAGTACAAATTTGCACAAATACACACACAGTTAAACATGTTTAACTGCAGTAATAAGGCCACAGGGCAGTTCCTTCTGCTCACAGGAGAAGTGTGAGGAAATGGAAGAAGGCAGAGGAGGGAAAATAGGTTTGTGCAAACAATCTGTGCTGCTGTTCCCATACATTTATTTATGTACTATGTGGGGTTCATTTCACTCATATATCATTTGTTTTCCTAAGTGTGCATTTGCATAAAGCCTTGAGCAAGGCAAGGGCGTGAATTAAAGCAAAGAGTAGAGGGAATAAGATTGAGAGCATCACAATACACACATTGATCCACCAAACATTTCTTCCTTTCCATCCTGTAGCATCTTCATAGACACATTTATAGACACATTTACACACCAACACATTCACAGTATGCACAGTATATCATCTTGATGTGGATCATACTGAGGTTCACCTATAGATTGAGAAACTGAAAAATAGATGAATATGAAAAAATGATAAATGGTAATAAATTATTCTGTCTTTTCTCTGTAGCACTTTGCCTGTTGTAGCCACTGTCTGTTATATACAGGCTACATTTTTTAATCAAAGTTTTATGGCTTTGACCTTGCTTTTACAATGATTTACTTCTTTGTTTGAGTTAACTAATTTCCCCTTGTGGGACAATAAAGAAATTGAATTGAATTGAATTGAATTGAATTGAATTAATTTCAGGTCTTCAATTGCTTGCTCATGAAAAGATAACAAAATTAATTGCATTCTATATAATCTCATGAAACAATAACTGAACTCTTCAATGCCAAGTGAAACGTCTGGAGAAAAGC
>NW_024586178.1:0-985 GCF_018398535.1 Haplochromis burtoni
GATTCCCCTGTGTAGTCTGTGTTATGAGGTCTTCTCAATAGCTTTGTCTTGTTCTAACTGCTTGAGACAATCTATCACCCTCTTCCTGTAACCACTTCCTGGGTCTCATTTCGGGGACTCATAAGTATTTCTGTCACTGAGCAGTGGCAAGATTTTCTCATGATAGTCTTTCTGGTTTAGCAGAACTGTGGACCTACCCTTATCTGCCGTAAGGACGATAATGTTATATTGTATAATGTCGTTACTAAGTGATGTGAGTGCAGTGCCTTTCTGTCCTCCATGTTGATGCTGAATGCTGTGGGCTTCGCAGTGCTGAGACAGGCCGAAACTTTCGTCTGTAGTTGCTCTGCTTCCATGTGTGCAATGTTGCTGTCCCATTTACTTAAAAAACCATCTCTGACTCTCGGAGGGGGCCTAAGGGTACATCTTTCACCATCTTACAATGTTGTGATTGCAGCCATTCCCCAACTCTCTGTGAATGGTTCTCATTGCCATTGATAAGCGGTCCTTGAACAACAGCCTTGATGAATTGGCATTAATCAGTAGGTTAATCAATGGTCATGAGAATTTGCATATTAATGATCAAGGACCTTGCCTTACAGCCCATTTTTCATACAGTGGTGCTAGTTTTAGTCATTATGCAAATGTAGTGTTTATAAGATTGGTGTAAGAGAGAAAACATTTTTGAGGATGTAATTTATTGGGAAAAAAGACACTGTAAGACTGTAACAGGCTGTTTTACAGCTAATCCGAAGATCTTTGCTGTTCCTAGGACTGCGTTCTTCTGGACAGAGATCGTTGATGTTGTTTCTGGGATCTGCTGGAGCCACTAACCAAGCTTGGCAGGCCCTAAAATGACCGCTGGAACCACTGTTACCTTCACCTTGCACATCTTCTCGAGCCCTTCTCCGAGCCCTTGGTATTTCTTGGGCTTCTCTTGTTCCTTCTTCCTGATGTTGCTGTCATTCGGAACCGCTACATCAAT
>NW_024586178.1:1808-2744 GCF_018398535.1 Haplochromis burtoni
GCCTCCTTCCTTCCGCTTAGCATACAGCCTCAGGGTGCTGGACTTGGGGTGAAACCCTCCATGCATGGTAAGGAGCAATGTTCCTTCTAAGCTGTGCATGTGCGCAATTGCGCACTGCTGGCATGGTCTCTGCGCACAGAAAATCTGCGTTGCGCAGAAAATTGATACTTTAACAATTCTGTTTTGCAGTGTTAGTCAGTGAGTGACTGGTTGCTCCCATATGGGATTAGAACGATGCCACCTTATCCCATCGTCCAGCCAATAATGTGATTTACATTCGTATATATGTAGCTAATCACCATCGTTGACAGGTTATGACAGCGTCCTTGTGTGCCAACACCGGTGTTTTAGCAAGCAAAGTGGCTGATGTGGAGTGAAGCCACGTTAATGACAACGTGTACAACCATTGGAGATGTGAGCAGGACAGACTGAGCAATTGATGGAAAAAGTGTGGACTTTATACCAGTTTTTAAATTGTGTTGATAGACCACGTAAAACCAGAGTTGTGATAAAAATAATATGTAATGTTTGGTTTTCTTCCTGAACACTATCGTTGTTTATATTTACTGCAGGAAGAAACGTTTTATAAGAAGAAAGGCTCGAAAACCTGTGAGCAAAAACAAACTCCACCCCCCTATCCCTTTCCTATTCGTCCAAAAAAGTACCATGTCGACCAATCTAAAAATGATATGGCAACGTGGTAGTTATGTGTAGTATAGTTTTGTTGTCTGTATCAGAACAATGAGGCTCCTGCTGAGTGTTACAGGTGTTACAGCAGTGAAACATCTCCTGTTGTCAGGCCTGCAGGTATCAGGCTGTTGTTCTCCTTTTTCTCATAGTGGACAGAAATTATTTTTTGGAGCGGCACAAATAATTTGTGTGGCATCAGATTTGATGCAGAACAGCTGATTGTTCTGTAAATAGTTTGAAATGTTT
>NW_024586178.1:4236-5583 GCF_018398535.1 Haplochromis burtoni
GAATCTGCCTTACCACATCTGGAACAGCGAAAAGGGGACTAATTGAGGCACATAACCTGCAGGTTTAGAAGTAGCTCTAGCTTTCTGAACATCTCAAATTTAGGGCTGCTGCTGGCCATTTGTGCTCCCTTGGAGAAATCTGCAATGTAATTATATGCAAAGAACAACTAGAGTAAAACAAAAGCCTCATTGTTATGCTGATTATACTTAACTGACAAATTAAGTCAGTCTATTACAATGAACTGAGATGAAGATAATAGTTAAGACAATGCTACACCTATCGCAGGACAGAGTGACAGAGAAGCCTGTCAGCAGACAGTAACATACTAACTGGCCAGCACTAATGCTAGCTAAATGTGAATAGGATTTGCAGCCTATATTTCACTTTCCCCTATCAAGCAGGCCACTTGTGCTGTTGACACTGACCATGAACCAAAGACCAGTGCTACTGAACAGCAGATTATGTTATCCTCAGGATAAAAATAACAACGTTTTATGCTCTCCACTCGTAGTCTGCAATTTTGGTGATCAATGTCAGAACCTTTGGATTGACTGCAAGGTTTTTCTTGGACGTGTTCCACTCCACTTTGGGTTTATCTTAAAGCACCGGTCGAATGAAAAAAAAAATGAAAATGAAAAATAACAACTTCATTAAGAAACGGACTGGACTGTATGATTTTTACATTTGCAATGAATCTAAGTGTAGATTGAGCTTGCTTTTGAGTGCATGTTTGGACATACAGGTCATTGTGAAACAGAGAGGTGATGCAAAGATATTTGGTTAACCTGTGAGTCTATTGCAATTGCTGTTTCAGGGTAGTGAAACATCTGTGAACATCTACTACTCAAAGGTCTCTTTCTATAACTTGACACGAGCATGAATCAAGGATATTACAGAGACAGCCATCTGAAACTCATTGCTCAGTCTTATGTGTTTTAGCTGCAAATAAAAGGAGATCTGATGATTTAATTTGGATTGCATAACTTTAGATTTCACTGTCTCATCATTCTTATGTTTTAGTGCATAAAATTGACTGGTGCCACCTTACCGCTGCTAGAATTCCAAGGTTGCTGCTTGGGTTACTGGATAAGAAATGTTCATGCAGTAGTAAGAGCCAAACATCAGGATAAGTGCGTCGCTGAAGATAGTGATATGGCCATTCACAATTACCTGGTCCACAGATAACATGAAGTGCTCGGCTGCCAAAGTAGAGCTGTAATCTTTTGACATCCTTAAATGCAGCACAATACTTGCCTTTACAGCTTACTGAATAAATTTGAGAACTCACACCACTAATCTGCAGAGGAAGAAAAAAAACCCTTATAAATCATGAAACCTGCCAAACT
>NW_024586179.1:0-5579 GCF_018398535.1 Haplochromis burtoni
CAGCATACCAACACATTTTGGACAATTTCATGCTTCCAACTTTGTGGCAACAGTTTGGGGATGGCCCCTCCCTGTTCCAGCATGACTGTAACCTGTGACCAAAGCAAGGTTTGTAGAGATGTGGAAAAGCTTGACTTCTCGTCCAACCTCACAAATGCACTGGTCAAAAATTCCCCCTAAACACACTCCTAAACCTGTGGAAAGCCTTCTCAGTAGAGCTGAAGCTGTTATACTGACAAAGGGTGGGCTGAAATCATAATAACTATGGGTTAAGAATGCGATGTCACTCATGTTCATATGCATGTGAAGGCAGATGAGTGAATACTTTTGGCAGCGTATCATTGTATTTAAGGACCGGCTTGTAGGCCTCTCAAAATAATAATTATCATATTAAATCTGTTCAACAGTGATCCACTTAAAGCCTGCAGAACTGCCCTGCTTCTTTGGACTGCCTTTGCTTTAAAATGATTAATGGAGACTTTCAGTTCAGTTTAACCAATCCTCCCAGCTGGTTACTCCACCTGTAAGGAAAAACATGTACCTGTAGCTCACCTGCCCACTCCACCTTCCTGGAATCCTGTCTGCCTGCCAGCTGCCTCTCTGGATCACCTGCATGAGGACCAGACAAATAAGGTCTTATCTACTCATTCAATACTCGCTACACTTTTAGGATAAAATCTGTAAAGCTGCAGCTGAGTCCAGTCTTTGTTTCTGTGTGTGTCTATTTTTCTATGTTAGCCTCTGTTTCCTCCTTAGTTTTGCCTGTGTCCTCACCTTGTTACTTTCAGGTGTGTCTTGTTACCCTGCTGTGTCAACTACCCTGATTATCTTCGTGTGTTTCCTGTGTATCCCTCAGTCCCTGTCTTGAGTTTTTTTGTGTGTTTTCCTTGTCTAAGTGTATAAAACCCCTGTGATATACTCACACGAATTCACTTCTGGAGATGTTTTGGATTAAAGGAACCCTAATTCTCATTGCTGTGGACCCTCTCTTTCATCATTTAAGTCACCTGTGCCTTCTGACCGAGGATAGGAAAATCCTGCTGTAATTTGCCAGTTTATTAAGCACACACATGTCCAGTTCACTAAGTGTTTTGTTTTGTTCTCTCGTGGACCTTGCTCTTTTGACTGTGACATCAACCTGAATAAAGGTTCACATTGGTTTATCCACAGCACCTTTACTTCCTGAGGCAAATTAAGCTGACAACCTATAAGTGGACTTGTTTGGAAGTCCATGAAATATTGTTCCTGATGTTTACTCATTGCAATTACTCATCATATTATGATGGCAATTAGCTCAGGGATCCTAAAAAATAAATGGTTCACAAGTCATACATAGCAAAAAGCTTAGTTAAACTGAACTTTTCCACAATCAAACAGAATGTTAATAAGCACGATCGATGAGAAAGCCTATTGAGTTGTTTTAAAGTGTTTTAAAAGGCAGTTTTACTCAACAACCACTGATCGAAAGACCACTGATCATTAATCAATGGTCTTTCCCCATCCCGTTTATAAGGTTGGGGAAAGAGTTCTTCAGTCTCTTGGATGAGTGACGAAACGTTTCTCCCACTGAAAACGCTACGCCCAGATCAATGGAATCAACCTTTTAGGAGTGGGAAGGAAAAACTCCCTTTTAACAGGAAGAAACCTCCAGCAGAAGCAGACTCAGGGAGGGATGGTGAGGTAGGAATGTTTATCTGTGTCTATGTGTTAGCCCTGCGACAGACTGCCAACCCGTCCAGGGTGAAGACCCCCTCTCACCCTATAACAACTGGCATATGCTTAACCCACCGATGACCCTGACTTGGATAAGCATGAGAAAATGGATGGATGGATTCTGCTGTAAGTACTTACAACGATGAGTCTGTGTTTTAACTATACTGGTAAGTGTGACAGGTAAAACTCGAGTGACAGCATAAACAAATATAAAGCTGGCTTTTACGGTCTCAGGGCAAACACTGAAGCCAGCAGGCTGTCGGTGATCTCGGTTTACTTCCCTTTATTTGCTGTGACCCTCACCGTTTACTCATCTACTGCAGCGGGAGAAAAAAAAGAGAGACTGCTGAGTAATTTGTTATCATGTTGAAGACAGCAGAGCATCTAAAACAGAGAGATTTCACCGATTTATATGTACATGCATGGCATTTTTACATTACTACATTTACAGGGTTTATATAGATATATTTATCTAAATCTATATAATTTTAAGAGTACAGTTCATTAGTCTGCCATCTTCCTTTCATGATTCGATTGTTTTGTCAGAAAAATGGAAAAAGCAACAACAAGCCCAATTTGACATTCAAATTGCTCATTTTCTGCAAAACAGCAGTCACTATGAAGCCAAATCCCTGTATCGTTTCTACTTAAAAACCCACGATTAATCCATTATTGGCATCTTTTGTTCAGGATTTCTCTGTTTTCTCTCTCTTTGTGCCAATCAGTGAGATAAAGGCTGTTGCGGAGGCAGGAAGACCTGGGAAAGTATGAGCACCTGGGTCCAATTACCTTCCTTTCAAGTGACCAATATCAGAAGGCCTCCTGAAGCTTCAAAACACTGTTAGTCATTTTATAACTGGATTTGTTCGCCAGCTCTCAAAACAAGGCTGAGCTGATAGCATTTTTATCAGTTTGTTTTCGGAGTCGTTACGCTCCCTTGGTGCCAAAATACAGACACCTCCACATTTTCTCTTCCCTCTGCCTCAAAAACACCACAGGGACTATCAGTCGGTAACTGACATCTGCCAGCAAAACCAAAAAAGCACCACAAATCAATACATGTAGCAGGGTGTTTTTCACTGCAGCTGGAAGAGACGGGAGGAGAACCGGACCGGTGACATGTGTGCACACCTCAGCATCGATATCCCCCCCACTCAACATCTAATTGCTTATAAATGTTTTGAGGGAATCGGTTTTATGTGTAGGAGTTTTAACTGTTTTGAAAATGCTGATAAATAAAATATATGGGAAGGTTCATTTGTGTGTACAGGGGGTAACAAAAATCCAAAGAAAACTAAAGTTTGTGTCAAAAAAAAAATGTATGGGGGGGGGGGGGTGATTCCGATCTCTATCTCCCTGTGCTGGGAAAACAGGATTTGCAGCTGTTTGAGCTAAGATTTCCAAGTTATACACATAATGAAAAAATTTAATTATCCTGCTGTGCAAAATAAGCATCATCATCTCAGATCTGAGATAATCTCTGGTTTTAAACCCACCCAGCAGACAGTCAGTGACTTTCCCTCCCCTCAGCTCTGTATGCACATTAGCTCATAGTTTAACTGAAGGATGGAGCAGGGCTGTAATCCTGCAACCTTAAAAGCCAACCTTTAATAAATGCATGCACCTGACTCTGAAATTAAATTATCTGCCGTCATGAATTCAGCTGCAGACTCTGTTTCGTCCTCCCTGTTGTTAAAGCACTGAAGAGCATGAGGAGTCCCCACCTGCACACGGTCAGCAGGTTTTTCCTCTCCACCACGGCACTCCTGCCTGCAACGCGCTTGCGGACGGGATGGAGACCCACGCCGAGCGACGCCATCCCCGGGCTTGAGTCTGTGGCTGGTCCCCGTGAGCTGTCCACGGCTCCGGTGCGCCAGGGAACGACCAGCTGTCTACGTCCGTCTGTCTGTGAGGGGTACAGAGGATGCTCCACTGAAGGAGGGGCCCGAAAACTGTGATAAGTCACGCTAGGATCTTCCTGTTGGAACTTTCAAAATAAGAGCTTGTGCAACCGACCAGAAAATCACAAATATTTAACACAGTTCTCTATTTATACTTATTTATATTATATTATATTATATTATATTATATTATATTATATTATATTATATTATATTATATTAAGTACTGTGCAAAAATCTCGAGCCACCCTATAAAAAACTATTTTATAGTTGTCAAACTGTGTTATCGTTAAAAAAAATTTTAATGGATTAAACTAAAGAAATGTAAATAAACGAGTTTTTGTGACAGGCTGCTAGTAACAGTGCCTAAAGATACGATTTATAATTGATTATTTTCTAAGCTGTTACCTGTAAACACAACACTGGTTCATCCCTTGAGTTACATGTCTTTGTAATTCTTGCGTTATTCATTGGTCAATGTGAAGTGCTTTAAGAAACAAAAACCAATCCAGTGAAAATGGTCAGCTTCCATGTGTTCTTCTTCTCGGTTTAGATACAAAGGATGGACCGAGACAGAGTGGGGGGAAAAAATAGCTGAAAAACCCTGAAATAACTTCAGGAAGCCTATTAGTCAAGCCCACCTTAAAATTACAAGAGGCTCTGACTCCTCCTTTATTATTAAATATAATAAAGGAAATGTGTTATTATAATTAAGACAGAGCTATAAATTATTATGTGGAAAAGATATAAACCCTAAAGTATAACCAAATTAAAAAATATATATATTTTTCATCTCTGGTCATACTGGCTGCACATAAATAAAAGAGTTGTTTGTTTGTTATAATAAAGATTTCCTTTCAAAATCCCATCGCCTGACCTCTGTGTGATGAGTTTCTGTGCAACATCCGACCAGATGATAGACTGAGCTTTTGTGTGAGTAACAGGGATTTCATACCATAATCCTGAACGGTATTACTACAGTGTTTTTATATTTAACATCTTAAAACTCACATGTGCTTCTGTTCATGTTTCCTGCTGTCTCTTATAATGATCTCTTTCACTTGCATCGAAGGGGGGAGGGCGCCCTCTAGTGGTTTTGAATGAAAACAGCAGACTCTTCCTTTTCACCAAAATCCCATCCATGCGCTCTTCTTCGTTTTTCTCCTCTGTTTCGTTTTATTCCACTTTCTAAATAGTAGAGTTGAAGGAATGAGTTGTAAAAAGGGTAAATAAAGACCACAGATGCATGATGGGTTAGTCCTTTGGGTCTGGACCTCTCATACTGGACCTCTCAAGACCTGCTTACAATGACACTTTCCATACCAAGGGTTTTTTTTTGGATGCGCTTTGTTTAAGGGGGTTTTAGCATTCGTACTTCACAGAGAAACATTTTACATTTCACTTACAACACTAAATGACGGTTCAGATAAAGGACAAAGCCCCTATAATCAGTAAACCAGTTGGTCGGGACCTTTTGGACTGGTCACACAGCTCAGCAGCTGGCTGCCTTTGACATACTTCAAATATCACGGAGTTCTTTCCTTTTAAATCTAAAGTGTGTTCGTGTGTGTTTGTCTACATATTGAGTACTTTAAGGCTCACATACTTGGACAAAACAACCTGCATTCCTGTAAAGTAGTAATATTATTCATTTACATACACAGGAATAGCTGTGATATGATATAATGCTCTATAACAATCAGTCATTGAGCCTTTCTCTGGTGTCTTCATGTACCTTAGTTTGGGGGATCTCTTTGGGGTTCTTTTGGTTCTTTTTTTGAGGGACAGATTTTTGTGTGATTTATTTTAAGCTGGTTTTTTTGGGGGGGGGGAAAAATCACTGGTGTCTTAGTGAATGACAAAACTTATCTGGACAGTAGATGCTGCTGCTTTCTCATAAGCCTACCATAAAGCATGTTTTTAAGAATACTTTTACTTTCCATACTTTTAAGAAAATCCTAAACA
>NW_024586180.1:0-5577 GCF_018398535.1 Haplochromis burtoni
CATTACTAAATCTTGAAAACAGCGGTCGATGTAATCTTGGAGAGTGTCTAAACTCTCCCCGTTGTCCTCCAGGGTGTTAGAGATGGTAAAACAGATGTTGTTAGTTATATGACAATTGATTAGTATATTTGGTAATACTGAAGCTTGAAAAACCTTTGTTAAATTCTATGCTACCATTTGCTTTTTCTCCGCCAAAATCTCCGGCGTCTGACGTCACCTACAACATGGGTCGCTTACCTTGTCCGTCACTTCCGTCACTTACCGTCTCCACCCAACGGTACCTCACCTCTGCTAACACCATATTATATTATATTATATTAACATTTTTGTTGAAGATGGAACAAATGTTTGATGAAAAAGAAAATGATAATTACAAGGATACGCTTAATATTACTGCAGATCCACAGATGACAAAATTATGCATTTTTCCTGCAGAAGTGAAACCAAAAATGTCAAAACAAAAACCTAAATTCACTTTCATTTTAGGCTGATATATCATCAAGAATTTATTGGTATTACTGATGTCAAATCCTGTAATTAAATGTCAAACTGACCTTTTTGGTTTGCCCCTTCATAGTTTTATCAAACATGTTTAGACATGCTCTAAAGCATAGCCTGCATATTACTCTGTAAATGGGAAAGTAATTAAAACTTAGCATCACCCTGTATTAAATAACATCTAAAGAAAACTAAGGATGTGAGAACACAAACTCATTTGAATAAAAGTAGTTGTTGAAGTGTTGGGGAGAATTTGTATCATGAAGTCATGTTTCCAACTAGACTGCTTTTTCCTGCTTAAAGACTTATAAAAATTATACAAAATTATACCAGTGTGAAGAAGAATTGGAACATTTACAAAAGTGTTTTCTGCAGCGTCACTGCTTAGATCCTCAAATGGATAAACCTTTAGTTAAATCTACTTTCAACTGACTTTTAACAGTCATAGAGAGAGATTAAACCAAAATACAATGTTTGCTCCTGAGAATTTAAAACTGAAATTTTTTTTTCAATTCTCAGAGAAGCGCTGCTGTGGCAAGATATGTGCCTTATCATTCCAGAGTGAGGTATTGGTAATAAAATGTCCCTGTCATTGTCTTTGTTCTTCCTGTTTCGGCTTCATAATGTAGCCACTCAGTTCCACTATTTAATCGCTTCACTGCTGCAATTAAAATTCTCCTTTTTTAAAAAACTGGTGTGAACTACAAGTTTTTGACAAGACAAATAGAGCATTTTATACACTAAAATATTTAAAAAAAAATAAATGAATATTTTAAGGCTCCTAATATGATACAAAAGTATGCTGTGATTACTGATGCAATGTGATAGTTAACAGACCCAAGGGAAGGAACACATACGAGCCTTTGGGAGCCTCGTTAATATTTGCAAGACAAAACAGTCTAATTCCATGAGCCAGTAAGAAACCATAATATTTTAATGGTGAAGGATGATTTTGGCATGCTTATAGACTATAACATTTAAATGAAAAACAAGAGATGAAGGAAAAAATGTAGGAAGAAAGCAGATATTGCAAAGAGCCCTTGCACTTCAAAATGGCGTGGGTTATCAGAAGTGCTACTTAAAACCAATTTAGCACAGTTTGGAACTTAAGTGGAGTTTTATTGAAAACTCCACTAAAGCCTTTAATTCCACTTGAAAACCAGGATGCGTGTTGTGAAGTGTCACTATCCTGTTGATTTGTGATACAATTAGTGCAGTAAGAGTTTAGGGTATAAGCTCTTCCACATACAGTTCAGTTTTCTATTTTATTTATACAGCACCAAATTACAACAACAATAGCCTCAAGGAGACTTTATGTCAACATAATGACATAAGATATTGGGACACCTCTTACCTCCATTATATCATGTAATATATAGATATTATATTATCTATTCACACATTACCTGTATGTGTATAAAAAAAAGTAAGGATTTAAATTAAAGTAAAACAACTGGGAAATCAATAAATACCATAAAATATGTTGTCCTTCCACTGCCTTATGAACCCCACTGTACAGTAAAAATGTGGAGTGATTACACATAGGCTTGTAATGAATTTGATTTAGCCTTTTTGACAAATAGCAATGAAAACCTTAAGAACACACACCCAAATTGACTCACTATTTGCACTATTGTAAATACCAGCTCCAGGTAAAGAGTATATGGAAGTTTCTTGCATTTAGATCCTGAACACAAAACATGAGTTGCTATTTGTCAGAAATTCAAAAGTGGTTAAATAATTTCAACTGGGATTAATAAAATATTCAGATTTTGATTCTAGTATTATGTTGTATCAACAGTGTTGAACATTTTTCAGCTTTCCAGAATCAAATATGAAATTTGAATTAAATCTACTCTGATCTACATAAAATCTGAGTTCTGCAGCTGAACTCTCACAGGATTTGCAACGTCACTGTTACAGAAGGAAAATGAATCTTGCCATGGTCTTCTGGGCCAAAACACAGTGGGTTTCAACCAATCAATGTCCTATGGGACACTATACTGGCCAGATCACAGCTACAGGCAGGTTTGCTTTGTGACAGGGAGAAGATGTTCATCCAATATAGTGCCAAACATCTTGTAAAAATGACTGGTGGCATTTTTTTTTTAATAAGCAAATTTTCCTTACAATGATCAGAACTAGAATCACTGACTGCTTGCTATATTTAAAGTTCTTTAAACTATGGCTTGTTTCTCTTCTTTGGAGGTCTCTCTTTCCTATGCTTCACTGGTCTGACTGGTGAAAGGTGATGGACAGATGGTTCATCAAATCACCTTCCAAGTAGTTTTTGAAAGTGGAAGTCCTTTTCCAAATAGTTTACAAGGACGACTTCCCAGATGGTTCTGTGTAACAAACCATCTGGTGTGTCAGGTTCATTTAAACTGCATGTGAATAGTTTGCATCTTGGCCATAAAATTAATTTTAAGAGCTTAATTATATGTTGAATATATATCAAAACATTATATACTGAATCCCTTTAGCTTATAGATTTATTTATTCTTTCTTTTTCTATTGGACATTCACCAATGAATAAGTAAATGAAAACACACTATTTATGAGCTATCCTAATGTAAAGTACATACATATTGTTGTTCAGGACATTAAAAAATGCATCATTGACTGACATATAATAAAATAAGTCTGCTAAATGTAATTCTGGAGCTTTGTACAAGGTTGTTTTTACATTAAATTCTCAGTTAATTTGCACAAAAACCACTCTAGACAATGCACAGTAACACATATAGGGGTCCCTATTTCAGCTGCTCACTTCAGTATATTGTTGCAAAACAACACCACTAACACGTCCTCCTTCTTTTAAATCCTTTTGCTACTTTGCTGTAATGTACAGAAATGAGGTGTTAGGAAAAAGTATGCTTAAAGAGCCTGTGTGCTCTTCGTTTGAAGTTTTGCCAAGCACCCATTTCTCCCGTAAAACATTTAGTCATCTTTTCAGGTTTAAAAGCAGAGGGTACTTTAATAGTTGGCAGTAAACCTGATAACCCACTGAGCTTTGTAGTCAAAAAGAATTCAATCTTTTAGCCACATGTTTGCAGTGGTACATGAATAAATGGTACGATTATATAAAAAAAATAAATAAATAAGACATATTCCACGGTGAATTAAACTTCTATCAGAAGCCTCAGTCCGCAGCTTTTTATTGAAGCACACATTATGGTCATCATATCTCTGGGATTACAGCCATTATTTATTTATTTACGTTCATAAAAAGTAGTCATCAATCCTCTGTGGCAAACATACAGTGTAGTCAGCTCCCCTAAGGCTCCATGTCTAATGAAATATACCATATACCTGTACTCAGCTGCTTTTTCCATAGCTCTGACAGCCACTGGCCATTTGCAAATGCTTTGGGTATAGCAGAATCATTTAAAAATATACTTGAGCCATTTAGTAATGTTTTCATGGGCCAAGTTTTTTCTCTCCTCTGTGTGTATGACTCAAAACGCTAGCATATTTACTGTCAGGCTTGAGATTAATCAGCTTTAGTGGTTTATAAATGCCAACATCCTGTTATCACTGTGCAGCTGATGGAAAACCATAGAGTGACAGTTGCTGTGTGGGCAGTTCAAATGTTAACTTACCTTGTAATACAATACTCAGTCAGTGAATCAAGACTTACTGGTGATTCATATTTAGGTCAAAAGGAACAAATCCTCATGTTTAATGGAAACACTTAAAATCCTGCTGAGACAATATTGCTACCGTGGAGTGTGATGCAGACTGCTGAAGTGCCTCACTTCCTTACAGGATGCAGCTTCTGACTATTACATGCTCCTTTTCAGATCCCAAAGCCAGAAAGAGTCTGAGATCCAGATGGCCTGTTAGTACAGTGTCCTCTAACATTTTAAAATAAGCTATTTTCCAATATTATACAAGTAAAAATACATTTAAATATGACAATTTGGCTTAAAGACTTTCATAGATATTTATATTTGCAAGATTCAGGGAACTACTGAAACTATTAAAAGTTATAATCTGTAGGTGAATCTGCACTTTAGTCAGTTATAATATTATTACTATACAAGATTTTATATGGTCTGTGCATAATAACTAATTATTCTATAGACAGACTGTGCTTCAGGTTATTGGTATACCATTAATTGTTTCTTTATATGTTCCGGTAAAGGAAATGGGGCAGAAAATGCTGCATATGGCATTACTGTAGAACAAAACAGTGCCAAAAATAACTAAAATTGTACAATGACACTCAAATAACTGCATGCAACCACCTTTTAAAAATATTTCTCAGAAGCACTTTACAGTGACAGACAATGCAATGCATGAATGGAACAGAAATTGGTGCATAGTTATAAGTAGTATATGACTAAATAGTACAAACTGAGATGCCTTTAGGAAAAGATTGACAGTTTGGACAGTGTAGGACTGCCTGCAGGTATTTTTGGGTTATGTGTCATGAATATGAGATGGTCTTCAAAGATCAGCCAAAACAATACCTGGGATTGCTTATGTTTTCTGATAGCAGACATCTCTGGAGTCACTTCACTGTGAATTTTCCTTATTTTGCTCACTAATACTCTGCAGGCTCGCTGTTATTTTTAGCAATATAGTTCTGCAGCCTATCAAGAAAATATACAGGACATGATGTAAATCCTGTCAAAACATATTTCTCTTTGCAAAGCAGGCTTACTTTTAACTTAGATACTCTATAGTGCAAATGCAGGTTTTAATTGTTCGGCTGTTAGCCTGTCATAATTCTGCAGATATCAGTTCTTCATATAGAGTTACATGCTGGGTAAATTAACCCTTCAGGCAAAGAAAACACAGGCCTAACCTATATATAGGTTATCACACACATACACACAAAATCAAATAATTTGCATTTGTTCAAAAAACACAAGATATTATACATTTTGTTTCTTAACAAGGATTTACGCCATGCCAGTTAATCTTCTTAGGTATACCCACACAACAAACAATATTTTGTTCATTTTACTGTTTCAGTATTTAAGTCAGGCAAATCATGTTTAGAAGGACTAATTAATTAAAGAAAGACTACAGGAGGTGGAGGTGGTCAACAAGTACAAGTACCTCGGGCTG
>NW_024586181.1:0-5571 GCF_018398535.1 Haplochromis burtoni
GGAACCAAAACTTCTGCTACTGTCAACATCGCTGGCAGAGAAACGAACTGTCTTCTTGATACAGGGTCACAAGTGACAACCGTGCCTCAGAGTTTTTATGAGAAGCATCTCTCAGACTTGCCTATAAACCCGTTGGGCGATCTCCTAGACGTAGAGTGTGCAAACGGCCAATCCGTCCCTTATCTAGGTTATGTGGAACTCTCAATCACCTTTCCCAAGAACTTTGTGGGTTCGGATATTAGTGTTAATACCCTAGCATTAGTTATCCCCCCTCTGCGAGTCGAGGCGCGAGAGCAGATCTTGATAGGTACAAATACCTTAGATGCCCTTTATGCTGACTTCCATGAGTCCAGTGCGAACTTTCAGCCCGTCCCCCATGGTTTCAGAACGCTCCTCAAAATCCTTGGAGTACGTCGAAAAGCCGCTAGCAATTGCAGCCTTGGGTGTGCAAAGTTAACGGGTAAAAAGCAAGCCGTGGTGGCGGCAGGGCAGACAGCAGTTTTAGAAGCTTCGGTGTACATTCCCAACTCCATTAATGAGAAATGTGCAGTTGTCGAATCATCATCAGATTTTCCCTTACCCAGTGGTTTGCTTGTGTTAACTGGTCTTGTCAACCTGCCAGCCAAGCGGCCTTGTAAACTGCCGGTTGTAGTGAAAAATGAAACCGATCACGACATTGTTGTCCTGTCAGGCCGTGTGCTAGCCGACATTAATGCCGTGACCAGAGTCATATGTAACGAACAGACAGAGAAGATGTCAAACTCTTCAGACCACTCAGGAAATTCTTCTCAACCTGAAGAAATCAGTTTCGACTTTGGAAATGACTTACCTGATGAATGGAGAAATGTGTCAATGCACAGTTCGCTTGTGCATTGACTACCGGAGGTTAAACCTTGTGAAGATTATGAGTAAAACATATGTTATTTTATGATCCTAGTCAATGTAGTTGAATTATGTTAACAGCTGTAGGACATATATTATCCTTTAGTTTAGATGGTGTGCTGTGTATGTAGTCTAGTTCTCATTATACTCTTGAGTTAACAGAACATATTCACATATTAGTTTATTAGATAAATGTGCATCACTCTGTATCCTTGATCGGCTGTGAATGTCTCACACTGTGTTCTTGACATGTTTTATTGCTGAATCATGAAGAGAAAGGAGACTCTGAGTCTAGGGCAGAAGGGATAAACTACATTCTATACCCCCACCTTTGCAGGAAGACAGGGAGCCAAGGTCAGGAGCCAGTCTCGCTAAGAAGTAGAAAAACATGTGAAGATGTAGCTTTTATGACTAGGTGGGGGCTGTCAGAAGCTATAAAAGTCTGTGAAAATCGCCACCATGTTGAGAAAAATGTGCCTGACCCTCTGGCAGCATTTCTCCCGTCCGGACGTCTTAATGCTCTTTGTGTTGAATTGTATGGAAATAAATGATTGTTGATTGAGCATTTATACACCGAGAATTGTCCTTCCTTCAGCCCAAAGATCAAAAGAATTGGGAGATTTCAACAACCTCCAAACCATCAAAGACTCATATGCACTCCCGAATCTGGAAGAAGCATTTTCCGCTCTAGCAGGGTCGAAATGGTTCTCGGTCCTGGATCTCAAGTCAGGATATTATCAGATTGAAATGTCAGAGTCAGACAAGCAGAAAACAGCCTTCGTATGTCCCTTAGGATTTTGGGAATTCAATAGGATGCCCCAAGGGATCACTAACGCACCCTCCACTTTTCAAAGGCTCATGGAGCGGTGTATGGGTCCGATGAATCTTAAGGAGGTCCTTGTCTTTATTGATGATCTCATCATCTTTTCATCATCTCTTGAAGAACACGAGCAACGCCTGAAGAAGGTCCTGTTGCGGTTGAAAGAGTTTGGGTTAAAATTAGCACCCGAGAAGTGTAAATTTTTCCAAACCTCTGTTAAGTATCTCGGCCACGTGGTGTCAGAGCGTGGAGTCGAGACTGATGCAGAGAAGATCAAAGCCCTCACGAGTTGGCCTGTCCTCACCAACCTTAAAGAGTTAAGGTCATTTTTGGGCTTTGCCGACCCCAGACTCCCATATATCCTCCACACGGATGCTAGTACCATTGGCCTTGGTGCCGCTCTGTACCAACTCCAGGATGGACAGTTGAGGGCCATAGCCTTTGCTAGCAGAGGACTTTCAAGAAGTGAGATGAGATATCCAGCCCACAAGCTGGAGTTCTTGGCTCTTAAGTGGGCTGTCACCGAAAAGTTCTCCGACTACCTGTATGGTACGGAATTCACAGTAGTGACAGACAGTAATCCGTTAACGTACATCCTAACATCAGCGAAGCTGGATGCAACGAGTTACCGTTGGCTCTCAGCCTTGTCTACTTTTTCATTCCAACTCCAGTACAGGGCTGGTAAACAAAACGTAGACGCGGATGCACTGTCTCGTCGTCCCCATGGTAGCCCAGGTGATGATCCTGTCTCACAGAAGGAAAGTGAAAGGATCCGGCAATTCGCCCTCACTCACCTCAGTGGCGATGACAAAGAAATGGTTTCTAGGGAGGTTGTACAGGCCATCTGCGAAAGGCATTCAGTTAATTCTGCAGGCCTGGATTCAGAGTCATTCACTTGCCCAGGCTTGGCTTTAGTTGAGTCCTTAGCCTTACATGCTACAGCTGTCCCTGATAGCTTTGCAGAGGAGCTGTTGAATGGTTCTCCTCTTCCCCCGCCTATGGCAGAGGATGAGCTCAGACAGAAACAGAGGCTAGACCCAGCTCTCGATGCTATAGTCACTCTGTTAGAAACTGGTCAGACCCCACCTCTCAGTCTTAGAGCAGAACTATCTGAGCTTCCCTTGTTGCTGCGTGAGCTCAGTCGTCTTGAACTGCAGAATGGAGTTCTTTACCGAAAGAGGCAAACCGGTCCAGACATCTCCTTTCAACTCGTGTTACCCGAGGAGTTGAGGTCCAGTAGTCTTCCAACACCTCCACAGTAACATGGGCCACCTAGGAACTGACCGCACTATTGACCTGGTCAGAACTCGGTTTTACTGGCCAAAAATGCAGACGTCAGTTGAAAAAATGATCAACACCTGTGAACGGTGTATTCGCCGGAAGTGTAGGCCGGAGAGGGCAGCTCCCCTCATGAACATCAAGACAAGCAGGCCCCTTGAACTGGTCTGTATAGATTATCTATCTATTGAGCCAGATCAGTCTAACAGTAAGGATGTATTAGTTATGACTGATCACTTTACTAAGTTCGCAGTAGCTGTCCCTACACCCAACCAACGAGCGCGCACTGTTGCAAAGGCCCTCTGGGAGAACTTCATTGTTCATTATGGTGTCCCAGAGAGACTTTTAAGTGATCAAGGCCCTGATTTCGAATCGAAAACAATAAAAGAACTCTGCGAAATTATCGGCATGAAAAAGATACACACAACGCCGTACCACCCCAGAGCCAAACCAGTTGAGAGGTTCAACTGAACACTTCTCCAAATGCTTGGTACCTTGAATGACAATGAGAAGTTGCATTGGAAAGACTATGTGAAACCTCTAGTACATGCATATAATTGTACCAAGAATGATGTGGCGGGCTATTCGCCTTATGTGCTGATGTTTGGGAGACAACCAAGGCTTCCCATTGATCTAGTATTTGGGTTGCCTGTGAATGCCCAGAAGAAGTCACACTCCCAGTTCGTCAGTGATCTAAAACATAGGTTGGAGGAGAGTTTTAAGATCGCAACCTCAAACGCACAAGAGAATGCTGAGCGCAATAAAACTCGCTTTGACAAGCAAGTGGTTGACTCAACTCTCAACGTGGGTGACAGGGTTCTCGTGCGTAATGTTAAACTGAGGGGAAAGCATAAGTTGGCAGACAGATGGGAAGATGATGCGTACGTAGTTCTGAGAAGAGCAGGCGAACTACCAGTCTATAAGAAAGACCAGTCCGAAAGAAAGACCAGTCCGAACATTGCACAGAGACCTGCTCCTTCCTTGTAGCTTCATACCGGTCACGGAGTCAACTGAAAACAGTCCCAAAAAGCCCCAAGCTCGGCGGAACACAAGGCAAACTGTTGTTCAGGAAGACGACGACGACCTTGACTCCGAGTATTTACCAGTACCTACCTGGATACCAATCTCCATTACCAGCTCTGTCAAGCCAACTCTCGTTGTGCCCCGCACTGAAAGTGTGCAAAGACAGTTTCCAGCTTATGATGAAGCCGAATGTGACAATCCCACCGAATGTGACAATCCCACCGAATGTGACAATCCCATCGGACGTGACAGACAATCAGAGGAAATTGAGAAAACGAAAGTTGTGAACTTACCTGAAACTGCAACTGAAAACTTACCCGAACATGTGGACTTACCTGAGCCTAGCTTGCTGGAGACCAACATTCACCCAGTAACTTTTCAAAACTCGCGGTTGTCTGAGCCTCATTCAGTTCGCCTCTCCTGTACGTAGCCGAACCTACTGGTCCAAATCATTGAGCTCTTTGGTGTCAAATTTGGGTGACATGCCGTTTTTGATCTGGGAGTATTCGAAACACGCACATGAGTGTTACATGTAGGTTTCTGGATTTTACACTTATTGGGCTACATATTTATTTATTATACAGGCTATACAGTACATTAGATCAAAACTCTCATGTTTTAGGTAACTAAAGTGTGTAATTATGTGGGCTACAGACAATAATTAAGTTATAGACTATATTTATATGAAAAACTTGTATACTTACTGCATTTGAATCATTTTAACCATATGTAACCACCTGCATATGTGTTTGAAAAAAAGGCTTTGATTTTGCCACCCCATTTGATTTCTTTGCCACCCTCATGCCACCCTAAGAAAATTTCTCTAGATCCACCCTCTGGCTAGGACCATTGAGGCTAGATTGGTTGGAGTTTTTGGGTATCGGGAGGATGGAGGTGGATTTGAAGCAGGCCGGTACCACAGCGTGGGCCAAGGACAGGTTGAATATGTCTGTCAGCAATCCTGCAAGCTCGTCAGAACACGCTCTGAGAACACGCCCGGGGATGCCATCAGGACCTGCAGCCTCGTGGACATTGATCCTCCTCAGCACCGCTCCTACATCGGTCAGGGAGAGAGTCAGAGGTTGGTGGTCTGGCGTCATGTCTGCTTTGGTTGTGGTTGTGGGGTTCCCTCGCTCAAAACAAGCATAAAAGTTGTTAAGCTCGTTGAGGAAGGAGACATCAGAGGATGCGGGGGAGGGGTCGGTGGTCCTCTAGTCTGTAATGGTCTGGAGTCCTTGCCATATGCGTTGGGGGTTGGAGTTGGAGAAGTGTTCTTCTACCTTCTTTTTGTAATGGTGTTTGGCTTTTTTGATACCCGTCTTTAGATTAGCCCTGGCTGTACAGAAGGCGTGTGCATCTCCTCCTCACACTTTAATTGTCCTCACAGCAGGTTTCACACATTGGATGAGTGGTGAATACCAAGGTGTGAGGAACAGGGAGAGATGGCCCGATTGTCCAATGTGGGGGAGGGGTGTTGGTTTGTAGGCTCCAGCCAGGTTGGAATAAACATGGTCTAAAGTCTTGTCCCCTCTGGTGTGGCAGGAGACATGTTGGTGGAATCTGGGGAG
>NW_024586182.1:0-3844 GCF_018398535.1 Haplochromis burtoni
TTAATTATTCTGATTGTGAATTTGCTTTCTTTAAGTAAAAAAAAAAAAGGTCAAAGACAAAGCTATTCGGTTTCTTGTGAGTACATACACTACACTGCCGATGTAGGGGGGCGCCACCTAAAATCTTGCCTAGGGCGCCAGATTGGTTAGGGCCTGCATGGGAGAGAGCTAACTGAAAACCTACACTGGGAAAAATTGAGAAAAGTGAGCCAACAGAGACGATACAGAGGAACTATGAATGCATGAAAGGTGGAAACCCAGACGACGCAACGCTGAACACAGGAAGACTGAGGACTTAAATACACACGAGGTGATCAGCTGACTCGAATGAAACATAATGACAACACAGGGGAGAGTAACAATGGACACACTAACATGAGACACGGACCTTCAAAGTAAAACAGGAAGTATAACCACCACAGACTAGACACTGAACTAAACCTAAGAACAAACTCTTAACCAGGAAAACACAGGTTTTTTGCTTCAGCACCCCCAAAATAAATCAAAGCACCCCCCAAAATGGGCTAAAATCGCCCCTGGTGAAGACAAGAAAATATGTTTGAAATATGCTGTCTCTTTATAGTTGCTGTCATGACTCTCTCAGCAGCATTTTTGATCCATTAATATTAAACAATTATTGATGCAGCGGATTGAGATGAAACTTGGCACAGAGGTACAGTAGGTGTCCAGGAGGAGGATTGTGTTGAAAGTTGGACATCAACTATCAAGAATGATTTTTAATGAATTTTTGAATATGCAACCAGACTTTCCCGATGGCTGTATTGGGCTGTCCCAAAGCGAGGGCGTGCATGTGTGAGTGCGCGCGCGCGTGTACTTGTGCGCGGGTCTATGCTTTTGATCGGGAAATAAGGAGAAAAGGCGCTGCCGCAAAGGGCGGTGTAGAAGCGCAAAAAAATTAATGCGGCGGAAAAGAGGCGGCTGGCTTGACTGCGGTCCTGCTTGAGAGGAGGCGTTTCCACAGGCATGCTTCCGGGAGCAAAGAAGTGAGTTTACAGGAGATAAACCGTCCTATCGTGTTACTATCAATCCGATACCAATACGAGCTTTGGCATTGATACGATCGACGTTTCGATGACTCCGCCCACCACGAATACAAGGCTGCACTACTGCTGCATTCTGCACTCATCATCGCTCCAACATCGTCACACGCAGGTAAACCTCCACCACTGTATCAAACTTTCTGTCTGCAAAATTAAATTCACTCAAATTTCAGCCTGTGGCGTTTTTTTCACCTTTCCTTAATCTGAACACATCGGTGCTACAGTTTTTGTTGGGTTCCTTTGTTTTGGTTTTTGAGTTTGTGAGCTGTGAATCTCTGCAGTCATACTTGACTCTACATGGACGACTTCCGCGATCGGTCAAAGAAAACACCTGCACACCTGTTACGGATCTAGATGCACCTGAAGGATAAATATATGAAGCTTTTCACACAACAATGAGAGTGACGCGAACCATGGGGCTCTTATTACTGTAGCAAAATCTTGCGCGTTTGTAGTAATGTTTATAAATGTGTAGACAAGCACAAGTAATAAGCACTATTCTCCTTGGACTGATTCTGCACACATAGGATTTCCAACTGTTAAATTGTTAAATAAGGGACACACTGGCATACCAGAAGCACAATGCACAACCAGCTGAGCATAGTGTAAATATGCACTGTGACATTGCGGGTAACGGTCAATATATGTGACAATTGGTGGAATAAGGACGAACCAGTTTTGCTCATTTTACTTGGATGAGTGACGAAACGTTTCTCCCACAAAACGCTACGTCCAGATGAACAGAATCAACTTTTGGAGATTCTCTTATCCTTAATGACAAGAAAACGAAAATTGTAATATTTGATAGTCACACCCCTAGAGCCCATCTAACTGGTGTCCTCAGGCCCTTCGCTGATTATCTTTCAGATTCTGCAAGTAATTTAGGTGTTTAGCTGGACGGTTCCTTTAAGCTTGACAAGCATGTGTCCTCTGTTATTAAGTCTTGTTTCCATCAACTTTGTTAAAAAAAACAAAAACAAACAAACTGTGCTTTTCCTCAACATTTTGCTGCGACGTTTCAAAGAGACGGAAAGTAAATAATCGGCAGACGGCAGGTTGAATCGTCTTGCGTTCCACGCATGCGCAGTACTGGAACGTAAGCATGAAACACATGAAAACGATGGTGTGTACACAGAGCGTTTTCTACGGAGCCCCTCTGATGACATGGTCCAAAAGGTGGATGGATTGTGGCCACAAAATACTGCTTCATGCCCTCGAGGTGCTTGTTTGTGGCCACGCAGTGCTGTTTCGAGGGCACAAAATGGGTGTGACGTGCGCATGAAATGCTAATTTGTGGGCACGAATTGGATATAACGTGGCAACGAATTACGCATTTGTGGCAACGAAATAGATAACGTGCGTACATCATATTGATACAAGTCCTGGACAGCTGCGTAGAGACATAAGCACAAGTAGGCTAAACCTATACACCGTGGACAGAGACAGTATGATTGAGTTTTATTTTAGGCTGGGAATGAGCTACAAATGCATTTTGAAAAGCCTGCAATGCAAGCAACCATTATTACGAAGAGACATTTAAACAGGATATTGAGAGCCCAGTCGCTTTACAGACGTGATTTCGACCTGGACGCCGGGATAGATTTTATTGTCAACCAACTGCAAGGGCCTGGGAAGGATCACGGTTATCGGTCAAGTGTTTCGTGGGCACAAGTTGGCATTTTGTGTGCGCGTTGTGCCTATTTCGTGCCCTCGAAGTAGTGTTTCGTGGGCATGTTGTACCCGTTTCGTGCCCACGAGGTGGTATTTTGTGGCCACAATATATTTGTTTTTTGGACCATGTCATCAGAGGGGCTCCGTAGTTTTCAGATATATACGCTGTTTAAAAATAAAAGAAAAAGCAGAAGAAAAAAAAAAGACAAAAACCCCCAAAAAACTTTGTTTAATTTCTAAGGCCATGCCATACTTATCACGTGAGGATCTAGAAAAGCTTATCCATGCCTTTGTCACATCCAGGTTAGGCTATTGCAACTCCCTATACATCGGGCTTCATTCTGTCCTTCTTCGTAGATTGCAACTCGTCCAAAACGCTGCAGTTCACCTTCTAACTGGTAGTCATAGATTTGAGTCTATCACCCCAATTCTCACTGGCCTTCACTGGCTCCCAATTAAACACCGCATTGATTTTAAAATCCTACTGCTTACTTATAAAATCATAAATAACATTGCACCCAGCTATCTTATTGATCTCCTTAGTGTGTATACTCCCAGCTGAGATCGTCTGACCAATTGCTCTTGGTGCAACCTAGGTCATGGCTGAAAACGAGAAGTGACCGTGCCTTTGCTTCAGTTGCACCTAACCTCTGGAATAACCTCCCTCATACTGTTCGCACATCTGACTCAATCCAGACCTTCAAGTCTCGATTGACAACCCACCTTTTTAGCTTATGTCGCGAAATCGATCAATGTAGAGCAGTGTCACAAACCACGGAAGCCCCAGAAAAGTGCAATCAAACGATGAGTTTATTAACAGCCCGGAGAAAACATCAACATATGTCTTCTGACCAAAATACATGTTGTGGATACTTATAAAGCAGTGGGGTACACGCCCCCCCCGTCAATGACAGATTGAAATATATGTACTGTAAGCATGCATTGCAGTTATCCTTCTATGTTCTAGTTTCCCTCAGCATGTATCACCTGGACAGTCACGCCAGTGAAGCTTAAGACCCTTAATGAACCGAACATCAACTCAAAATAAGCACAGATATGCAATGTGTATAAAATACTTCTAACCGTACTTGTAATAAAAGTTAACATAATGG
>NW_024586182.1:4295-5569 GCF_018398535.1 Haplochromis burtoni
TGTATGTGTTAGTCCCCGTTGGGAAATTGCTCCTCTGCATTTAACCCATTCACCCAGTGAAGCAGTGGGCAGCCACCAATGCAGCGCCCGGGGAGCAGTGTGTAGGGACAGTACCTTGCTCAGGGGTACCTCAGGGTAGCCGTTCAGTGGCGTCGAACCTCTGACCTTCTGATCATGGGGTCACCACTCTACCTAGTGAGCTATCCCTGCCCCCGATCTTGGTCTCTGTCTGCCTCTTTAAAATAAAACAACAATGAATCTTTATATCTGGTCCCCTCTGACGAATGAAATTACTTAGTAAGGATGGTCAGCTCTAGTCTTGTTTCCCTGTTTGCCTTGTAGGTGGATGGAGGTGGTCTTGGCATGTGGAGTCAGGGGTGTTTGTTGTGGCGGGTGCTTGCCCCTGGCAGGGTGGCTGACCTCTTCTGGGCGGAGACCAGGTGCTCGGAATGGGGCTGCCTGGCTGGATCCCTCCTTGTGTGCAGGTGGTCTCCGTATCCCTGGCTCTCTATGTAGGGTCGGTCACTCTGGGTGGGATGTCTAGTCTGAAACTTTGGGGCTCGAGGGTGCCCATAGGCCAATTGGGTGGGGTAGGGCCTCCAGGGGAGGGATGCCCCTTATCTTAGACCCACGATAAGGGAGGGAATGGGGGCCAGTTGTTTGCTGGCTCTCTCCTTCCAGGGATAGTCCTCTACCCCTGGTCTTACCTGTCCTGGCCCTCACTCCTCCCCACTGCCTCATATAACACATCACTCATCTGTCTTGAAGGGCGGGGTCGTGGATAGGGATGAGAAACAAGAAACGGTTCTTGTAGAGAATGGGTTCTCAGTAATCCAGTTCCTTGAAATTGTTAGTCTGCTTGCCTACTGATCCTGCTTATCGGTTCTTTCCCTCAACCAAGTTTAGTTCGTATAGTGGTGCAGTCTACAGTATGGAAATGGACATTACTTTTGTTTTTATTGCACAGAGGGATGAGAGCATCGTGGTAAAGAAGAAACTTCTCCAAGACAGAAACAACTGCATTACACTGTTAACACAACTTTGACTTTTCACAAGCACCTGCACAGACAGCATGCTAACGCTAAGCTAGCCAAGAGCCCAGACTGATGTTAAAGCTTAGTGAATGCCAGTGTTGGGTAAGTTACTTTAAATTACTAACTTAGTTACATTGCTAGTTGTTGTAACTTTATGCAGTGTTGCTCCAACTGCCCGTGTAGCGTGGGTTGTGGTCAACAATAACTTTAGACCAAGCACAGAGGACTGAGACGAGGCTA
>NW_024586183.1:0-5568 GCF_018398535.1 Haplochromis burtoni
GTGGGATTACATCAGGGATCGGCTCTGAGCCCCTTCTTCTTGTTTGCTGTGGTGACGGACAGGTTGGCAGATGAGGTCGGGTAGCAGTGTCCGTGGACAATGATGTTTGCAGATGACATTGTGATCTATAGTAAAAGTAGGGAGCAGGTGGAGAAGATCCTGGAGAGGTGGAGGTATGCTTTGGAGAGAAGAGGAATAACGTAGTAGGTAGAAGTAGAAGCAAGACAGAATACATGTCTGTGAATGAGCGGGAGACAGGTGGAAAGGTGAAGCTACAAGAAGTAGAAACAGAAGAAGGTGGATGGTTTAAATATCTGGGCTTAGGTATGCAAAACCCAGGAGAGTCCTATTCTCGGTGTAAAGAGCATTGTCTTTAATTAAAGCAGGAAAAAATAAGAGCGAATCATTAGCAGACAAAGACCAAATTTTGGACGTTTTTTCAAGCTGACGGAATCATAACTGGACAATGTTTTTTACTTCAGCATTAAAGCTGAGTGTCAAAAATCACTCCAAGGTTTCGAGAGAACTGCTTGACATCTTTGGTCACTGAGCTATCCTTTCTGTGGACAAGATTTGAATTTTAGAAACTTATGAGATACTCAGCATTTGATATCACTTATAGGCATTTTTTATTATTTGTTTTTTGGAAAATGTGTTTGTGGCGTGATGTGTTTTTTGTATTTATTTATTTATTTTTAGATATTTTAGTCTAATTCACTTTGTCAAACAGGTTGTATTTATGTGATTTCTTGATTCAACAGGTCTGCCAGTAATCAGGACTGGGTGTAGCGAGTGAAACTGAATTCAGGTTTCCAAAGAAAAAGTAGTTAATCACAGTTAATGATTTAACAAGAGGGGCAAAGACTTTTTCACATAGGGCCAAGTAGGTTTAGATAGCTTTATTTCCCCTTAATCGATGAGGGAAAAAAGCATGTTTTATTTACTCAGGTTATCTTTATCTAATATTAAAATTTGTTTGATGATTTCAGTGTGACCAACATAAAAAAAGGAAGAAGAAAAAAGGAAAGCAAAGTGGGCTAAGGATGGAGCCTTCAGGAATGCAACAATTAAAATTGGCAACAGAGACGCCACAGAAAAGGTTTTGTTCAATGAGTAGGAGCCTACGAACTTTTTTTTTTTAGAGCAGATCCCTTAATCCCAATTCATGATTTACTAAGAAATTGATTCAAAAACTGCATAATTTAATTCATTCCTCAGATTTCTTACCGATGTGATCTTGTTATCAGCCTATATTCTCATTTTCATAATTTTGACCACTTTAGTGATGGGTCGTTCGCGAACGAAATGGATCTTAGAGCCGGCACTTTGACGTGAACGACGCGAGCCGACTCCTTATCGCGAGCCGTCACGTGGTTTTTTTTGTTTTTTGTTTTTCTTTCTCTCAGCCTCTCTCTCGCACTTTTTTTCCGCTTCACTCCGCACGCAGCCTTGTGCTTTGCGCTGGGAGAGGGGGAGGGGCGGTAGTTACACTCAGTAGCACAGGAACAGAGCAGAGGGAGAGAGAGAAAGAGAGCCAGGGACAACAACGTCACATTAGAAAGGTATAGTAATCATCCACAACTATTTTCAGTTGCAGATGATAAAGGATTCAGAAAGTTTATTCATGCAGGTCCATATGACAGAGAATATGCATCTTCTTTTTGTTTTCATATTTTAATTTATATTTAATTGTGTTGTGGTTTGCAGTGTTTTGTGTTGTTTCACTTTAAATTTGTAAAAGGAAAAAGCTGAAAATTTAAATAGTTAAAAGTTGAAATGTGAATAGTTGATTTTTGTATTATATGATTTATTTATTACATTTTATGTGGAGTGAATAAATAAAAGTATATTTACGGTGGCCCCTAGAGACAAAGCACATACAAACTTCAAATCACGTACGAACTCTGAAGCATGTACAAACTCCAAAACACGTAAAAACACGTACAAACTCCAAAACACGTAAAAACTCCAAAACACGTAAAAACTCATAAGCACGTAAAAACTTAGAAGCATATAAAAACTCAAAACACGTACAAAAGACAACAGAAGTGCTCCAGGATGCTGGGCGCAGTGTTGAGCTTTTGTTATCTTGTGGCTACACCAAGCCAGCAAGTACCAACGACCGGATTTGGTGTGTGGTAGTAACAGGTAAATGAACTTTTTTTTTAAATTATTTGAATATATATGAGTGCTTGTGTATAAATACACAAACAATACACATATGCTTTCAATTGTGTAATTTAAGTGATCTAGTAGCTCTGCTTTGGAAGTTCAGTTCATGCTAGAAATGTGTTTTGGAGTTTGTACGTGTTTTGTCTCTAGGGGCCACCGCATATATTTATATATAAACATATATAAATAAAACCACTTTTTTATGTTAGTAATTCCTTTTGTGCATAATTTTATATTATTGTTAATAATAAATTAATTAAAGCAACAAAACAACCTGAAGAGCCGGTTCGGAGCCGAAAGAGCCGGCTCTTTTTAGCGAGCCGAACCGAAAGAGCCCAATCTCTAAAAAGAGCCGGAAATCCCATCACTAATCCACTTCACTCAGAACATGGCTTGAATAAGATCTTCCTGTATTTTTATTTCAACTTTATTCATCACAAATAAATAAAAGTAACTGTCATAAATGTATTAAACAGAATTATATAGACTAAGATATGTAAGTGTGTTATAGAAACCAAAATTGTTTCAACACTGTAATAAAGTCAAATATATTTTTAAAAATAGAATAATGACAAAACAAGAATACCAAATATAGCTTAATAAGTAACAGTAAAAAAAAATAAAATGTGGAACATAATACAGTAAGTGGATCTGTTTTTGAACATATTTTAATTTAAAAAGCTAAAGCCATAAAATATAATTATATTAAAGGCTCGGAGGTTCAGTATACAGAAACTGTACAATGTGGTACTAAAACACATTATTAAAAGGGTTTAAACTACATAAAAGGGAGGAAAAACATGAAAGAGACTGTGCAAGAAGCTTTTCTAAATCTAACAAAAGTAAAAAGTCAATTCAAATGAAATAAATGATAAATAATTTCAGAAAGACAAGACGCATGAATTATAGAGGTTTGGTTTTCTCTTGGTCCCTTTCATTTCCCTGCGTTCGATAAAAGCTGATTTCGGAGTTTAGCAGTGATGCGTGATCTCAACCCGAGATAAACGCAGTCTCTGGGATCTCCATCAGGAAACGGTCCTCTCAGCGGGGCAGCCACAGTCACAGCTCAGATTATCCTTTCAGCCCCTTCTCCGCTGCCAGCGCCACACACTGACACCACTCACACCACCGAGAGAGTGAGCGCCCGGGCCGGTCTGTCAGTCTGCCTCTGCAAAGGTCACTCCTACAAAGCGCTGGAGGAGTTTGGATATCAGCCAGAAACAGTTGCGGTGGGAGGAGGGTGCGAGCGGCAAAAATGACAGCTAAAAACAACAGAGACAGTCGGGTGCCCGAGGCCGCTCTGACGTCAGCTGGCCCTGTTAAAGGCCAGGAGATGGGAGGGAGTGACAGGGAGGACAGAAGAGATCCATCCCATAATATCCTCCTCCCTTCTGCCGGGGTGTTGGTGGGCTGTAATGGGGGTTACTGAAAGCTTATGGGTCTTCTGTCACCTCTGATTCCCTTTTATTGGGTGCAGCTCAAGTCAAAGACTTTTCTAAACACATAAACGTGGCACACATTTTATAGCACTATCGCTCATCCAGGTGGGTTATTTTTCTTTGGCGGACAGTGTAAAGGACAAAGGAGGCAAACACATGCTTGCAATGCATGCAGCTGCCAAGAATGAGTGCTGCCGCCACCGTGTCGGCGTTTTGAAACCGGATGTAATGGACCGAAGGGTCAATATTACTGTGAAATCTTGATCCTGGATAATCTTCCCGACTCTTAGAATGACCACAATCTACAAAATTAACTTCATTTTTTATCCAGTAAGGCTTAAAACTTGAGACTGAGCCTATAAAGTCGGGAGGAAGTGTTTGCGGAGATCACAGAGCGAGGGCGCCGAGAGCAGCTTTCCCCATAGGCTTCTATTTAAACAGAAGTATTTTTGCAACTACAGAAGTCGCCCCCTGCTGGCTGCTAAAACTATTGCCGCTTTAACCATCAAGGTTTTCATGAGTTTGAGTTCAGGACTGCAGGCTGGCCATTCCAGCCTCTCCACTCCCAAATTCTGAAGGTAGTCTCTGCAGACAAGATTTGGATTTCTTTTTGTGGGGCTATGCAGTAATTTTACTAGCCTAACTAATCTGAGATGAAATTAGTGTGTACTTGTTTACCTAAATATTAAGCTAAAATGGGTGCCATTTATGAATTCAATCATGGATGTGAACTTACCTGAAGAGGACGGCGACAATTAAATGTACAAAAGAAGGAGAAAAAACAGTCTATAAACAGAGTCGTTTTTTAAATGAGAGCAGTTTTTGTGATTAGTGACTTTCACAGCACCAGTTCAGATAGTTTAGCTTGGATTGTTTTCAGCTTGCAAGTCTGTCTGGAAAATCATGAAGATGGACACAGCAGCATCTAATAAAGGTGCTTTAGAATAATTTGGCAGGATATTTCCAGCATTACAGCACTACTACCGTCCAAGCTGCAGACACAAAACATTACAGCTGTTAAATTTAGGTTAAAACAGAAGCTGAACTTGAGCATGACTATGATCTGACTCATGAAGAAATCCTAAATAAGTAGAGATCATCTAGCTGTAATACCAGTGAGTGTTCGTCTGCACCCAGCTGTGTGGGTAACACACTTATTTGGTTAATCCGCTGAAACCAAGATATGTCGACATATTGCACTTTCTTGTCACCTATTACATTCTAGTAATACATTACTATTAATGTATCAGCATATAAGCATTACATTGACTGGCCATTGTGATAGTTACATCTTGGTGGCTCATTCCTCAAAATTGTGTGTGCATACTGACATGAAAGCATCGTTTTGTGGGGTTCTTCATGATGGACACTTGTGTTTTTCCCCACATCCTGAAGGGGTTCTGTTGGACTAAGATCTGGTGACTATAGAGGCCATTCGAGCGCCGTGACATTCAGGAAACTTGCACGAGCTTTGCAGCATGGTGCATTAACCTACTGACAGTAGCAGCTAGAAGATGTGGACACTATATTTACACCTTTGAAGTGTGGAATAGAAATAATCTGCAATCAAAGCATATTTTGACTGATTGTTACAAAATGAAGAGTATATGTTTTGTGTTCCTTGTTTTTAATAACAGAAAAATCAGCACTACCTCCTATCAAAGAAAAATACATAAAAATACTGCCTGATAGTATTTTGTCATTTAGCTTTTACTTTTCATTTGCAGTCGTTTATTATGTGACTTGGTTCCTGATTTTGTTTATTTATTAGGATCCCCAGAAACACAAAGCACAGGGTTCACGTTAAAAACACCACGTAATAGTTCAAAACAACATTAAAGCACCGAAAATGCTAAAAGCAGAACAAAAACAAAAGGTACAAAAACAGTAGTGTGTCAGTCACATCCAAATGAAATCCCACAGGTAGAGCTGGGCGATAGAACGATAACGATATGTA
>NW_024586184.1:0-5562 GCF_018398535.1 Haplochromis burtoni
AGAATTAAAATGGCTTGAATTAAATTTTGGACTTTCTAAGTAAAGTTTGGTCAGATTACGGGGGCTCATTGCAACATCTGTGCCTGTCTGTACCTGCAACTCCATTGATCCTGTTTCCACTGTAGGCAGCACACTCATTGGCACTGAGCAGCTCTGGTGCATCTAAAATGTTGCATTATTAATTCAACACATCAACACAACAGATCCCCAAATTTCAGAAGTAGATACCCTTCCTGATATCTGTTTGTTTGTCTTTACCTTACTGTTAAATTTATTGCAGCATATCGGTATCAGGCCTAAGATTACCGCAATCATGATGACGCCTGCCACCATGGCTTTAGCGATGCCTGTAGCAAACACACACAAACACGCACATACACAAATGAAAAGTGTTGATTTTACTTATTTAATAATCAATATAAATAACTATAAATAACTATTATATGTATTTTGTTAATAAAAAATTCTGAAGATTTTTGCAGAACATTTTTTTATTTGGTTGGTAAGAGTCTGACTGACTGACCACAAATCTTAAAACACACTTACCTTCTTTCAGGTTGCGGTTTGACAAAATGGCTGTTTTGTTGTTGCTGCGAGTGCTGACAGTGCAGCTGTAGGTCATATCAGTGAAGTCATGTTTGGTGTCAGGGAATATGACAGAACTCTTAATGTTATAAAGTTCTCTGTTCGGTCCACTCTGCTGGACTATGGTTGTGCTCCTGAAGACGGTTTGACGGCTGGTGGACCAGGTGAGCAGAGGTTCGGGGTAGATCCCCTCAGAGCTGCAGGTGATCCTGTTTTCTGCCTTCTCAATGTTGACCTCACGGACTGGAGCTGTCATAAAAAATATACTTTATGAATTATTCACTCTAAAAAAATTATTTTGTCTTGAAATGTTTTTTATTTGAGCAACAGGTGAGTGTGTTTCCTTCTCGCTGAATGTCAACTTCATAGACTGGAGCTGCAGAAAAAAAACAGGACGACAGAAGACCAGGAAGACAACTTATTTTTATGGGTTCTTTTATAGCATTTTTCAAGTAAGGAGAGTGAAAAAGCTGAAAAAAGAAATATATTAAAGTGTTACTAGTGCTTGATTTTTATAAGCTAAATGATGTATTTTCATCATTTTCATCCTATGATCTTTTTGTTCATTAAAGCAACTGTTTCACCAAAGAATGATTTATTCTAGTGCTTTCCTTTTTTCTTTTAAAGTTTTGGACTGCACTTCTGTGCACGTCTTTTACCTGCAGATACATCTAGATTTTACCAACTTGAATAAATAACTCTACAACCTTAAATTCTATTCACACTCAGTGTCTACATGCACCCAATACATGTTTTTTTTTTAATTATATGTAAACTAGAATTACTTCTGCAAAACATCTGAATACAAGTAGAAACCTTTTTGACATACACTTGGAAAAAAGGATAAAGACTTAAAAACTATGGTTATACCAACTGAAACTATTACTTTCTTGAGTAAATGCATTGTGTGTCTCATACCATCCATTTTTAAAGCGATAAATGATTCTTTGGTTCCTCTCCTGGTGATGGCCTGGCACTTGTATCTCCCTTCATCCTGAACCTTCACCCTTGTCAGCTGCAGTGAGGCGTTTCCTGAGGAGAGCTGGTCGCGGAACAGTGACGTCCTGCCGCTGAAGCGCTGGTTCTGCACTACAAGCTGGTCATGGCCATCATAGAACGAATGAACAAAAAGGTTTCCTGCTGATTGCTGGAACCAGTGGATGATAACATCATTGCCTCTCTCAGAGCTGCACGGCAGCATGCACGTCTCCATGAAAATGCAGGACACTTCAGTATCTGCAACAACATGATCAAGACAGTAGTATTTTCAACTCAAATCATTTTTAGATGCCTCTGGGTGCAAATTGGGGCTGTTAAGTAAGTAAGTGTATATGTGAAATTAAAAAAATGCATGTATAGAATGAAAAGTCAAATCTAGTAGTCCCCCAGAAATAATGTAATCCTTCTGCCACCACCAAACAACTCTGAGCAGACAGGAATACAACGACATGGAAATCAGCCTATGCCAAGTCGAAAGATGTCAATTCCTGATTTGATCATTTCTTATTTATACAACTCACGGATGGGGGACTCTTTAAACAAACTGAAATTTTTATTGATGAAATTTATATTGCTACAGTTACTTAACATGATCAAACTTTGTCCTTCACTGTTTCTGCATGAATCATTCAGGAAGATCTTGACAGCAATTCACTTAAAAACAGTTCGTTTTTAACCTCATAGGACCTCCTTGCGTCCACATTTGTGGACATCACATTTTGGGTTGTCTAGACCAAAATACTAAATTTTACTCTACAGAGGCCTGATATCTACTTACGAGGACATTATACTGCCTCTGCTCTATTAACATTTAAAGTTAATGTCCTCATATGTGGATCTCATTTTTCTCAGAAACAAAAATCAGGTAAAAGAAAAAAATCACGTAATTATTTGTTTTTACATTCATCAGAGAAATTAAAAATGCATGCCATGAAAGAGTTTGGGACTTAGGAGGCTGATGCTATTTAATTTTTTCCACCAGTAAAAACCGTGTATCTGAATTAAATGTCCAACACTGTGGAAATACAAAACCAAGCTGGTTGCTTGAATAATAATAATGGATTGGATTTATATAGCGCTTTTCAAGGCACCCAAAGCACTTTACAATTCCACTATTCATTCACTCTCACATTCACACACTGGTGGAGGCAGCTACAGTTGTAGCCACAGCTGCCCTGGGGCAGACTGACAGAAGCCAGGCTGCCATATTGTGCCATCGGCCCCTCTGGCCAACACCAGTAGGCGGTAGGTGAAGTGTCTTGCCCAAGGACACAACGACCAGGACAGAGAGCCCGGGGATTGAACCAGCAACCTTTCGTTTACAGATACGCTTCTCAACCCCCTGAGCCACGGTCGCCCCAATGAATGTAAACACAATGCTGTTGGTGTCTGATATAGCTGAAAGATGTGTCATTCTGGTAGCAACATTACATACTCCACATTTCCCCACACAGAAAACAAAAGTATGTGACAGCTGGAATGCATGCTGGCATCCATATTTTTCATGTGATGCCATCGTTAAACTTTACACTAACACAGTGAATGAACAGGAACTCACTCTTTGTAGCAAACCACCATTCAAAAAATATTATCTTTAGTGCTTAAAATTTAGTTACATGTGTCTAAAATGATGCACAAGAAATCCACAAGAAATATTCAACATCGCTTGTCCAATATACTCACTATCCCTCCTCTACATGTTCCCAGACCATCTCAGACTTAACTCTTTAATGTCGTTTCAACATAAGCACCTGATGTACCCTTTTCTTATCTTGTTGATCCGGGTCACTGTACAAATATCTCTGAAATTTCTGCCATCAAAGTTTATGGAATGGAACATAACAGAAGACTGGATTTCTAGACAAAAATACTGGATAAGCAAAAAAAAAACCCTCTTTTAGACATACAATCTATTTAAACTTTCCAAGAAGCACAAACAACATATTTATACATTTCTTATTGTAATTCTAAATGCTCGTCAAATTTTTGGTATGTTTGTTTTTTCTTTGTATAAAAACCATCATGAACCTAAACACACCTGTTTTAATGAAGGTCACAACAGCTTCACTCACCTCCGTTCGCTATAGTCCACAGAAAAGCCAGAACAACACACTTGATCCCGATTATCCTGCTCAGTTCCATATTCCTGCTGCTGAATCAAACTTCATAACAGAAGAAAAAAGAAGTTTCTCTTAGAACATGTAGTTTTGGCGTTCTAGATTTCTGCCTCCACGCCCTCAGAATGAACTGTTTCTCTTTAGCCTGCCATATTGTTTCCTGGTATGTTTAGATCCATTCATAATAACTACCATGATAATGGTTAGTTATAATGGTTAGAATAAGGTATTATGCATATGTACGCATAAGATAACACCTCACTCAACTCCTTTTATCCACCGACAGTTCAGGATGGTCAAAAACACGATGGACTTGATCCCAGTCATTAGCTCGTTCAGTTCTAGTTGCCTCCCTGTTACTTCATCAGTGTTTGAAAAAAGAACCAACATGTTACTGGCTCATAACAAAACTCATCGAGCTTGTTTGTTTGCTTGTGACGCTGTCAAGTGTCTTCAAACTATGACTCAGGGAAGTGTTTGAAATAGCTAGGTGTGGTAAGAAGAAAAGAATGACTTGTCAATCATCAACTTTTCACAGGAAGAGTCATTCTCTGAAATGCTACCAAACCTTTTACTGCGTCTTTCTTTATTTTAGCTGCTCTCACAATCCAGGATTCAAGTGCAACTGTCCTCCCCTCACACATGCGCACACGCTAAACACTAAAAACATTGATTTCATTTATACAAAAAAAAGGTAGGACTCCCGAGTGCCTGTGATTACTGATCCAGCATAGGTTACTTTGTAGATAAACCTTTTCAGTGCATTCAAATCACAAGTGCAGATCACATTATGTTAATCAATAAATATCATTTTTCATAAACCAGCATGAGCAACAGTGCAAGAGAATCATGTCATGCTTTTTGTAGTTTTTTAGTAAATCGATTCACAACTGCACACCAAAATCACGTATAATATTCAATCACCAGCCACTCTGATAAGTACACCTATTCAACTGCTCATGAATGCAAATATCTTATCAGCCAATCATATGGCAGCAAATCAATGCATTTAGGCACATAGACATGGCCATCACAACCTGCTAAAGTTCAAACTGAGAATCAGAATTGGGAGGAAAGAGATGATTTAGGTGACTGAATGTGCAAAAAAATAACATTTACTTATTGCTAAAATACAAAATTCATATATTTATTCTTTCATTTTATTACTCAAGTTTAAGAGTGCTTGAGGTTTGTATGTGAGCTAAACTGCTGGGTGTTGTAGCAAACTTTCAACCAGAAGATGTCACTAAAAATATACAACATCTATTAAAAGACAGTTTAAAGTTTAGCTGCTCAGGATCAAACTCCATCAAGGAGTTTTGCAGGTACTCGCAGAAGAACCTTTAAAATTCACTGATGTGAAGGCAGAAGGACAGTGAGTAGTTCTATCATCTGCCATCAACCCTGCAGGTTGGGGAGACCGGCTAGATGGGACTCGGATTTTTGTTTTAAAACGTGAAAAAAAGAAAATTTAAAATTTCTGCTGCTTTAGTTAAACTTAACTGTGACAAACACTTTATTTTATTTTATTTAATACACATTACAAATAATCTCCATCTCTTGTTTTTGTTGTGCTGACTACTTTTTTCTGTAAGAAAGACTCGGTCACATGATAATTTTGAAACAGTGAGATGATGCTGCAGATTCAGTTAATTTCAGTGAATTAAATTACTGAGGTGAAGTAAGTCTCTGCAGTTTTTTCCAGTGATACTGACAGACCAAACAGTTCATGACAAAATAAATTACACACATCTCTAAATCTATCTTCTTCATACTATTTTTTCATGAGCACTGTTTGTTCATAATACAAGACTCCACAGAAAAGTCAGAAAAATGCATTTGATCTCAGTCATTATGCTGC
>NW_024586185.1:0-5561 GCF_018398535.1 Haplochromis burtoni
AAAAAAAAAAAAAAAAAAAAAAAAAAAAAAAAAAAAAACACAAACCCCAAAAAAAACCAAAAACAAGGTTTTGCGAAACAAAAACGTGATCACTTTGTGTACAATTATCAAGTGTTCAGGGAGTTACAAGTGTTTTTCCTTTGATAGTGCAGGATGGTTGTTTCTGTCCTGATGTGCGAGTGATAGCACTCAGGCTAGCTGCAGAGCTGATGCATTTGTCTGCAGGTCAGAGTGACCTGCTGGGGGTAACAAACAAGGACACACACGATTGTCACAATACATGCCAGGACAGACCAAGGAATAGAAATCTACTCCTTGTTAGGGTGCTCTTGTGGACCCAATAGATCCACAGCAGGTCTTCTGGTGCACTTTTTGGGTCCTTTTAACTCCGTGCCATCAGGAACCGTTTTACAGCGATTTTAGCATTTTCTCTAGAAATCCAACTGACATAGTCTGAACAATACGTTCAAATTAAAACTCAGAGGAAAGTGAGTTTGCCGAGAAATTATTGGAGTGTCCCCTTACAACACGACCACAGCTGAACCATGACTCAGCATGAGCCATCTGTCTAAACAGATTTCAGCCAAGACTTAAAAAGAAAAAAGAAAAAAAGTCTCCAGAAAGTAAATAGCCCAGTCTCCCGTCCCCCACAGGAAGCAATTGAGATGTTTCAACTGATCTGACTCAGAAGACATCATTTTGTAGGCAGGGCGTTTACGCACAGCTCTTAACTGCGTCACGTTTTCTTTAATCTGGGCAGAGCAAGGTGCAAGTCATCCAGGCTAATACATACAATGACACAAGTGTTTACAATAACTGGACTCTGTCGCCACTGTATTGTGTCAGAAATGCCCTGTAAGCACTTCCTTCTACAATTTAAAAAACAAAAACAAACCCACACACTTTTGAGAGGTACATTATGATACTGCACAGTGCATTGCTGATACTTCTCAGCTGCTTTAGAGAACGCAACTTTTCATAACAGTCGTTTGGAAATAAGCTAGAGTAAGATTGTGTTCTCTGAAGTGGATCTTTGCATCAGGAGCAATTTCCCCCCCCAAAGAGTAGTTTAGCATCACATCATTTACTCACTAGAGGGCACCAAGTCTACATCCATAGACACACAAGCGTTGGCTTTTAATAGTACCTCACAACTGGGAGATGAAGTCAAGACAGAAGACAAGATTTCAATTTAATAATTTATTTAAGAAAACATTCAGCTATGTCTTCTTGCTGCACCTGTTGGTAGGAGAGACACTTTAGATACCAGCCAGATATAAACAGAACAAAGTAATGAGATACTCACCTTCTAGTATCTTGGACGTAGCTTGATTGTCATCCATTTGGCACGCGGATGCTCAGATTTTCTTGGGTTGAGATATTCCATCTGCTGTGGGCGAGGTGTGGTAGTTTGTGGCACCTGCTCGACCTCTTTGTCACCAAGCCGTCTGATAGCATAGCCTCCAAAGTGTTCAGGGACCTCATAGATCCTGGTGTTACTTCCATAGGCAGGCAGACTATGAACTTCCTGGGCTGGATTCCCGATTCCCCATGGTGCTTGAAGAGGGTTGCTACTGGTGGGCCTCCGCTCTGCGAAGGTGTAGCTGGGTTTGTAGCTCACCATCATGTTCGAAGTGGAAGACGGCATGTAGCCTACTCGGGTGTTCCCAGTATTTGCAGGAAGCCATGTGTTTCCGTATGATTTCCTAAAGCCATGGACGGCGAAGTCTCTAGCAATACTTAAAGGTTCAGATTTATGTTGAGTGACCCGTTTTGCAGGAGCGCTTGCTGATGTTTGCCCCCGTACAGCTGCACTGGCAGGTTTCTGTGCTACAGAATGCTGAGAGGCTGGTTTAAACAAGGAGCTTCCTGTAAGAGTTTGAAGAGATGCGGCACTGCTGGAGCCAGCCTTACTAGTTTGGGGTGCAGCACGCTGAAATGGCCAAGTCATTTCCTTGTTGCGATCAGGAAGGCTGTTCTGGTTTTGACCAAGTCCATTCAGCGAGTTCCCACTTGCAAAAGAAAGGCTGAAAGAGGAGCGGTTTGGCACCGCCTGAGCATTAACGCCCTTCACATTTGTGTACCAGTTAGGTTTTGTCACCGAGCTGCTCTGCACTAACCTTACCAAGCTTTGGGCTGGTTCTGAAACAGTCTGTTTATAGCTGCTAGCAGAAAGCCTTTCACTATAGCCTCTGTTAACTGTAGTTCCTGTGCTGAGGCTACTGCTGTGAGCTACTCGTGGAGAAATGAAGGCCTGTCTGATTTGGTCCTGGGAATAGCTGCCATCTAGTCTTCTTAGTCTACCATCTTGCTGTGAAAAGCCAACATATCCGTTACCGTTGTGCATCTGGGGGCTATATGCTGAGAAAGAAATAGAGTGTAAGCCCACTGTGGTAATCAATCACAGCACTAAAATAACTTAAACATATAAATTCCCCACTTACTTCGTGTAGCCCATGAACAGCACACATGCTCTGCTTGAACTAAGAAAATCAGCAATACCCTGCTCAGAAGCAAAACATCAAGGTCAGGAGAAATGGGACAACAACAAGGTTAAGAATAGCTGCAAAGTAGAGCCTTACCCCAAACCAGCTCCACAAGCCCTTCCAGATTTCCAAAGCATGCTGCCTTACTCAAAGCAGCAGTAACACAAACAGTAACTCTGCATGTGTGTGCCGCAAAGAGGTGACATTTCTTGCAACCTGTATCCAATCACAGGCTAATGAGCAGATTGTTTACAGCTGCTGTTGTGCTGCTGTCAGGCTGAATGCTGGAGATTGTTCCAGAAAGCAGGTCTGACAAAGTCTCATCCTGAAGTCAGAGTCGATTAACTCATTTTTTGGTTACAGATGATCAGTTAGTTCAGTCGACTGTAACTTTGTTCACACAGAGTTACGTGTGTAGGGGTAGTGGAAAAACCCCCATCATCATCACCATGGCAACTGGGAAAATATAAAACTGAGCCTTGAGTTTATAAATCATTTTGGGGCTTTTTTTCACCTTTATTAGAGAATTTTTGTAAAGATGAGACAGGAAAGTGGAGAAGATGTGCAGCGAAGGGACTCAGAGGGGTCAGAACCAAACCTGGGCTGTTATATTGAGACTCATGCCTTCTGGTCATCTGCTCAACCACTAAGTTAAATCAGCATCCCACAGAGCCTTAGGTTTATTTGGAGGAATAAGGAACATGAGTGTCAGTGTGAATTATAACATTTTTCTCAAATAAATAAATAAATAAATAAAAATGGAGGGGAGCACTTTCCTTTCGCATCATCTGCTCAGTCATCCTAGCTTGAATCTTTTATTAATAGACCAAACTGGAAATCCATCAAATCTTCACATTTATTTTTCTTGTAAATCTCAATATATTTTTATTATGCTTTAACCTGAAATAGAGAAAATGCAAATGAAACCAACTGAATGTAGCCCTATGGATCAAACAGATACATATAGAGCAGCTCAATTTATATAGCTCCTCATATCTAGAAGTTTACTTACATACAGCATCAAATCCCAACATCAGTCAATGAAGGTGCTTTATAAAGTAAGATGAAGACCCTACAATATTACAACAGTGGAAAGGAAAAACTCTCTTTTAACAGGAAAGAACGTTTTACAGAACGAGGCTCAGGGAGGGGAAGCCACCTGCTCCTGATGGGAGAAAGAAGGATGAAAGGCATACTGTGGAAGAGAGCCATCCATCCCGTCAGGGTCATGGGGTGTTGGAGCCTATCCCAGCTGCCATAGGGCAAACAGCAGGGTACAGCCTGGACTCATCACCAATCTGACACTGGGCTAACGCAGAGAGACAGATAACCATTGACATCTATGGGCGATTTAGAATCACCAGTTAACATGACCCCGCTAACTGCAGATCTTTGGACTGCAGGAGGCAGCTGGAGAGAACCTCAGAAAGGCCTGAGCCAGGACCTCCTTCCTATAAGGCAATAGTACTAAGCACCACATCACCATGATGCCCAAAAGAATGTCAGAGATTAATCATCAGCAATAATGATTAAATGCAGCACAGTGAGTGAAGAAGAAATACTCATCATAGGATTTTCAATCAGCCTCTAGGCCCAGGCTCCTCCAGCAAGGCACCTACAAGTAAACTGACACTGACTTCAACGGGCCATCACAAGGTAACACCAATCTCAACATTTTCAAAAAGGCAAACCCAGGAGTTGAAGAGGAAATCGCTTAATTTCATGTCTGATGAACTGAGCAAAGCTAAACAACAGGGTATGCTACATGACCTAATGGATGAGATAAAACAACTAAAAAACTTGATAAACGAGAAGGACAAGAAAATAGACAACTTGGAACGGCAAATCGAGGACCTTGAACAATACACAAGAATGGATGACTTAGTGATAAGTGGACTGGAGACACAACACCGAACCTAAGCCAGAGTAACAGCTGGCGGAGGTAAAGACGGTCAAGATGCCCCAGTAGAGGAGCTGCATCACATCATTTACTCACTTGAACAGCAAGTGATAAAATTCCTTCAAACGAAGAATGTAAGTATTCAGAACCATCATATCGCCGCATGCCACGCGCTCCCCAGAAAAGACAGTAAAACAAAGCCATCAATTATTCTTCGGTTTGTGAGTTGCAAAACAAAGATTGAGTTACTGAAACAGGGAAAGAAGCTAAAAGGGACCGGTGTGTATTTAAATGAACATTTAACGAAAAAGACTGCTGAAATTGCAAAACGCAGCCTGAAACAAAATAAGATACAAGCGACCTGGACGAGGAACTGCAAAGTAAGGATAAGACTAAATGGCAATCCCAAAGAAGCGAAAGTTGTGATGATAAGAGAAAGACTTAGAGCAATATAAATAATCAGGAATCTGCTATGGAATCTATTGGAAAAGTGACGATTGGATAATAAACAATGGGTATGGAATGTGTTTCTGGCCTTATGGCTCAACAACAACAACAACAACAAAAAACACATGCATGACAAGTTTGGACACCGATTATAGGTTTCCATTCAGAGATATTGAAGAGGAAGACTTTGATTATGAAAAGGACTGTTGAGGTGGTTATTTTGACACACGCTGAGAAAACGAACTTCAAAACGTTTAACTATGCAAAAAAATTTTAAAATTACAGAATGTTTAAGTAAGTTAAAAAAGTTTAATATTATTGCAATATCAGAAACATGGCTCGATAATGAGAAAGTTAGTGAAATGGGACTGGAAGGATACCAATTATTTACAATGAACAGGGTGAATAAAAAAGGAGGTGGTGTTGCTTTATATATAGATAAAGTTTTGAAATGTAGTCTGACTGAATGCATGTCAAGCACCATAGATGACGTATTGGAATGTGTTACTATTGAAATCCATGTTGAAAAAGCTAACAATATAATTATAAGTTGCATCTATAGGACACCAGGTTCATGCCTTTCAATGAAAAACTTGCTGCTATGTTTAGCAACCTAAATGATAAAAAAAATGGCAAATGGCCTGCATTTGTATAGCGCTTTACTAGTACCTAAGGACCCCAAAGCGCTTTACACAACCAGTCATTCACACACTGGTGATGGCAGCTAC
>NW_024586186.1:0-2826 GCF_018398535.1 Haplochromis burtoni
TTTACAGTACAATATATTTTATATGTATGTACAATGGGTGTGGGGTGGAGGGTACCGGGGGAACAGGGTGGGGGGGTGCCAGTGGGGGTGTTCGCCCAGGGCACCAAACAGGCTAAGACCGCCACTGTACACAGCTGACAGTCATATTTGACAGCTGTTAGAATTCTTATTATGGTAAGAACCAATCACATCAGTAAAAAGAATAATTACTTTAAGAACTGAAGGTCAGTCAGTCTGGAAAATTGCTAAAACTCTGAGTTAGTTCCCAAGTGCAGTCGCAAAAACTATCAAGCCCTATGACAGAACTGGCTGACATGAGGACCGCCCAGGAAAGGAAGACCAAGAGTCACCTCTGCTGCTGAGGATACATTTATCATTCACCAGCCTCAGAAATCACAAGTTAACAGCAGCTCAGATTAGAGCCCAGATAAATGCCACACAGAGTTCCAGTAGCGGACACATCTCTACATCAACTGTTCAGAGGAATCAGGCCTTTGTGGTCAAATAGCTGCTAAGACACCACTACTAAGGAAAAGTAACAAGCAGAAGAGATTTGTTTGGGCCAAGAAACACAAGGAATGGACATTAGACCGGTGGAAATCTGTGCTTTAATCTAATGACTCCAAATTTGCGATTGTTGGTTCCACTCACTGTGTCTTTGTGCGATGCAGAAAAGGGGAATAGATGGTCTCTACATGCATGGTTCCCACCGTGAAGCATGGAGGAGGTGTGAAGGTGTGGTGGTGCTTTGCTGGTGACACTGTTGGAGATTTATTTAAAACTGAATGCAGACTGAACCTGCATGGCTACCACAGCATCCTGCAGCGACATGCCATCCTATCCAGTTTGCTTTTAGTTGGACCATCATTTATTTTTCAACAGGAACTGGGAACTTCTTCAAGACTGTGGGAAAACCATTTCAGCTGATGACCTCATGAAGCTCATAGAGACAATGCCAAGAGTGTGCAAAGCAGTAATCAAAGCAAAGGGAGGCTATTTTGAATAATCTAAAATATAAAACATGTTTTGAGTCAAAACTATGAATAAACACATATGGAATTATGTAGTAAATAAAAAAAGTGTAATGATGCCTTAAGTGAGAATCTACAATGTAAACAGTCATGAAAATAAAGAAAAACCATTATATGAGAAGGTGTGTCCACAGTTTTGATTTGTGGTGCATATGTCTGACTACTCTTTCTGGACTTTAATTTTGCGTAATACCATTCAATCCACAGACACTAGCCACTTTTATTGTTGGGACTCAGACCACTGGTGCTGGAATTCTTGACAGACAAGCCTCAGTCTGTGGAAATTCCCAGTGTCTTGTCCTCCATCATCATACTCAATATTAGCTCTCTGCATGGGTGTGTATTGAGCACACCATACTCACCACTCAGAAAAATATTCACAAATGTTTAGATTGAGATTTTCATAAATATATTTATGTATTATTCAAATTTCAACCTCTTTAATCAGTGATTACAACGGCTCAGTTCATCCATACATTAAACTTTCAATGACATAAAGCCAGAGACTTAGTCAGTACCTTCGTGTTGAACTAAATAACTTAATCCATTAATCATTCATATATTTCATGAATTATGTCATAATTATGAGATAATGACCACATTAAAAATGACCATGTTATGCTAAATTTATGGAAAAAAGGCCATTATAAACAATATAATTATATTTCTTAAATTGTAATTGTTTGATACTGATTGGACTTTCATGACAGAACTGTACCATTCAAGTTTATAAGAACCAAGTAGCCACAACCGCTTTATTTCCCCATAAATGTCACATTTTGCGCAGTTACAAATCCTTTATTGACATAAATCACTAAGAATTTTTATTACCTAAATTAATATATGTTAATATGTAATGGTATACACTGTAGCAGTATTTTCCTAATCAGAAAAACGCTTCTAAGTAAATAAGTAAATTAAACATCAACAAACACACACACTCACACAATGTACTATTTGTGTTTATGTGTTTAATATACTTGTGTAATGTGATCAAAACATTTTTGTTTTGTTTTGATCACATTAGCTAACATGATCAAAATATTATTACTGTCAGCAGAGAATCCATGAGGTGGGAGTACAACTTGCCAGTAGACCTGTTCATGTCTGTAATTGGTTATATGCTGCCAACACCAGATCATACATGTGGAAGCACAAGCTAGATTTGGAAACCTCAGGTTTAGCTTCAGAACAGAAAATTGATCATACACTACGAAGGTTCGCCGTTTTCTGATCTCTTTGTGAGTTAAACACAGCCTAAACAACTGCAACACTGGAACCTAAATAACTACAACAAACTGACAAGTTGTGCTGCCTACACAAGGATCCAGGTTTCAGTACTGCAGTCATTATTCCATCAAGACTGAAGAGCTCAACTGTGCTCTTGCTTCGGCCTCACACCAGGAGTGAAGCTTTTCACTTTATAATATCACTCAGGGAACATTATAGGACAAGATCTTACGCAGTTAAGAAGTATACAATTAGAGAAAGTAACAAAAACAATTCAGATTATGTCCTTTCACAAATACATGATATACGTTACATAGGTCAACAAATGAAAAGAGAAACAAGTTCAATTTATTGTTTCTCTTACAATTTTCTGAAGCTCATCATTTACTCCTGTCATTTACTCCTTTCTCTATTCTTGCAGCAAATCCAGCTTCTTGTCTATGTAAGTTTTGGTTTTTTTCAACATGTGAAATGTAATGTCAACCATTTCCTGGAGTGGTGGAGAATTATATGATAATAGCATTGCTTCTACCAATTGAGGAAAAAGTTCCTTCATTTCTTCATT
>NW_024586186.1:4403-5555 GCF_018398535.1 Haplochromis burtoni
CAAACACAAACACAGTTAGCTCAGCTCAGCTCGCTAGCAATTACCCAACAATACGCTTGTAGTGATGGGAATTCCAGCTCTTTTTAGAGAACCGGCTCTTTTGGCTCGCCTATCCAAAAAAAGAAAACCCTAACCTGGCTCTTTCGACTTTGTTGCTTTAATTAATTTATTATCAACAGCAATATAAAATCATGCACACAATGAATTACTAATGTATAAAAATGATTTTTATTTATGTTTATTATATACTTTTACTCATTTACTCCACATAAAATGTATTATAAATTAAATAAATTATAAAATACAAAAAACAACTATTTACATTTCTACTTTTAACTATTTTAACTAATTTAATTCAGCCTTTATCTTTTAAACAAATGTAAAGGAAAACAACACAAAACACTGCAAACCACAACACAATAAAATATAAATCAATATGCAAAACAAAAAAGAAGATGCACATTCTCTGTCATATAGGCCTGGGAGGATTTTTGGAAGAGTGTTTTCCTGCTTGTAATTGCATACATAGGTTCGGATTATGTCATTGTTTCAATTGCTTCTATAGTTGTAAGTATTCTCTCTTTATGACTCAGATGTAAATTAAAATACTATTTCGTTATCTAAGGCAGATAATATAAGCAAGAAGTATGCTTACATGATGTACATACTGTGAATGCCTGCTTTTGAAACCTTAATAAAAAAAAAATTATAAAAAAAGTAATTGCATACATAGGATTCAGTGCATGAATAAACTTTCTGAATCCTTTAACGCCCACAGCTGAAATAGTTTGAAATCAAGTGCAAACATTTTTGCCAGGTCTTCATCAATTGAGTTCTGTCTTGCTGGGGTCACAGACTTCTGCAAAAACTAATAGAGCTCTGGTTTGGTTTAGGTGGTGGTGGTGGTATAGTGCAAGATGCTGTAGATGCAGCAGCAGCAACAGTTGCAATAGACACACTGGCATCTTTATTACTATCACACTCAACTGACTGCGTTTTATCTTCCCAATGCACTGATGGGTGGACAGTTCTCAGGTGCCTGTGCAGGTTGTTTGTGTATATGATAACCTTTTCTTGCAGACTGTACATTCTGCCTATGTATTGTCAATAAAATTGAAATGGTTCCAGATTTTGCTTCTTTTCTTGGTGTCA
>NW_024586187.1:0-365 GCF_018398535.1 Haplochromis burtoni
AAGTCATCTATTCCTAACAGTACAGGCATTTGTATATATGCAGGAAAAGACAAATGAATCCAGTAACCATAAACTATAAGTTGCTTTAGTTGTTGAAAGAACAATGCTCAGTATTGAGTAACATTATTTTAATGTTAAATGAGACCATTGCAACCTTTCAAATATAACCTGGTTTGGGCAGTTTGGGAACATCTGATGATTCTCTCAAAAATTCTCAGTCAAAATGTAGAGTCGAATCACTGTTTGGGATTTTATTGTAACAACCCAATTTAAATAAAGTTAGAGAGTTAATTAAAAATATGTGTTTCTTAAAATATTTTTTTCCTTTCAGTGTACAGTCAGTACACTCCCATTTTCTCAAAATG
>NW_024586187.1:1984-3130 GCF_018398535.1 Haplochromis burtoni
TCAAACGCTGCTGGAACTTCAATTTTCAATTTTATTGGTTTAGAAAATTGTCGCCAGTGTTGCCTCACAGCTAGAAGGTTCAAATCCACCATCTGGAGTTTGCATGTTCTCCTCGTGTGAGTACTGGCTTCCTCCGACTGATGACAAACAGGCAGACAGACAGACAGATCAATGGATACACAAACTGCTTTTCATTATATTATTGCTCTCGGAACTACACATGAACCAGTTTCAGCAATATTAGTGCAGTTTGAGCAGAAAAGAAAATTGGTTAGCTGTTTGCTTAACTATTTGCATTCATTACTAAATATTTTTTAATCAGAACTTTTTGAGTCAATGTCATAAAAAATATCTTCAAAACAAACTTTCCCAATGGGAAAGAAATCATGTTTTCCTCTCATCTCAAACTATTCAATTAACGATCACCAGAAGACCAATTTCAGTGAAATACCAAAATGAACCATCTGGTTTGAGGAACTTAGAGACAGCAATTTCTTATTCATCTCAGAACAAGAAAAAAGAACAACAACTGGGGTACAACCAAGAGATCAGTGTCCACAAGCTTCGCTTTTCTTTAATTATTAACATTAATAATGGAATTTATAATGGAAGAGATAAAGCTCTTTCGTTAAATAGACTTTTGAACACAAAACATGGTGCATATTGAAATTCTCTAGACGAGTCTTGTGCATGTGTCAATTACCACAAACAGTCACTACAATAAGAGTGTTGTGTTGGGTGTGGATGTATTTTATCAAGCTGTGTTGTGCAGAGCTGAAGATGCTACAATTCTCTTTAGGAGTAACCAGGACTGACAGGATTTTAAATCGGTGCATCAGAGGGAGAGCTCAGGTTAAGCAGGGAGACTAAGTTAGAGAAGCCAAGCTGAAGTGGTTTGAACATGTGCAGAGAAGGGATTGTGGATACATATGAAGCAGACCCCTCTGACACGAATAAGGAGTTCAGCAAACAAACCTACCTATAACAGATAATATGATATCACTGTGTTGGCCAGCAAGCACCTACCAATGGGGTAAAATGTCCATTTTTATTGTGCATCTATAACACCTGAGAAAAGCATGTTATTATTTAACTACCCGAGACCACATCCTCATTTCCTGTAGATTTGGCAGCATTTCTAGTAGA
>NW_024586187.1:4399-5543 GCF_018398535.1 Haplochromis burtoni
CGTTGTAGGTTTAAAAATTATTCACACCTTAATGATTCATTTTGTCGCCATGGTCATGTCAGGCTCTCGAAAAGCAGTCCAGATTAAAAATAAACAAATTAAAGGTAACTCATATGTTTCCTACAATTTGATTAATGTACTGAAAAAAACATGTTGGCTTCTAGATTTACTTCAGTATGTTTATAGTTAAGTTTATGCTTAGGTAGAAACACTATTGCAAGTATCAGACACACAAAGACTTCTTACACTTAGAAATTGTAATTTCTTTGTCTAACTTTAATGTGACATTTAATGTCACAGTTCATCTACTCAACTTTGTATTTTGAAGCTCGCAAAGTGTAAATGTGTCAGATTTTAACTGGCATGTGCTGCTTTGTTAAAACAAGTGGAACTCTAATAAATACAAAGTAATGTGACATTTGTTGCTGCTATAAACCACTGGTGTGATGGCTATCTACCATCCTGTTAGTTGAATTTACAGTGCTGTTACAGTCTTGAGCTTCAGCCCATTTCTTTATATTTTGTTAGGAAAATGGGAAATGGATGCAGTGATTTGTTGATTATTGGACAAATAGTGAATAAGGCAACAACAAAGTTTGTACATTTCTAACAATGTTGAAAGTCAATATTTAGTATAATCACTTATATTCATCAGCACAGCCTGAACTCTCTTAGGCAGCCGTCTTACCATTACTTTTAGTGGTCTTCAGGAATAGCTCTCCAGACTTGTTGTTCATTCAAATATATGCAGTGGCTGATTTTTTTTGTCCCAGTCCAGACCTGAATCTGACAAGACAATACTCTTCTGGGTTCATAATCTCAACAGTTTTTTCTCTAACACAACTGGCTGAAATGCAGCCCCAAAAATGACAAATTCGGAATCATCATTACATCAGACCTGTTTCCACTAATTTTCAGTGCAGGTCTTATATAATTTCTCAGCCTGTTCTCCCTGATTTCCTTCCTTAAGAATGGCTTCTTGACAGCCACACTTCCACTGAGACTATTTCTGATGAGGCTTCAGTGAACAGTAGATGAGCTGAAGGACAGATGCATCTCTCAGGTCCTGTGAAGCTTTTTTGTTTGTTTGTTTGTTTTCTTCTTCTTTTGTACTCCAATCCATTTTCTTCAAATTAAAAAAAAA
>NW_024586188.1:0-5542 GCF_018398535.1 Haplochromis burtoni
CTTAGAACTCGGGGCAGACCTCAAGCATTCCGCTTGGCCTGTCGATACCTGTCGGCTGCCTCCGGAGTCCCACAGGCTAACCAAGCCCGATAGGACTCCTTCTTCAGCCTGGTGGCTCCCTTCACCTCTGGTGTCCACCATTTGGTTCGGGGATTACCACCACGGCAGGCACCAACCACCTTGCGGCCGCAGCTCAATGCAGCAGCTTCGGCAATGGAGACGCTGAACATGGTCCATTCGGACTCAATGTCCCCAGTCTCCCTCGGAATGCTGTTGAAGCTCTGCCGGAGGTGTGCGTTGAAGATCTCGCGGACTGGGGCCTCTGCTAGACGTTCCCAGCACACCCTCACTACGCGTTTAGGTGCACCAGGTCTGTCCAGCGTCCTCCCCCGCCACCTGATCCAACTCACCACCAGGTGGTGATCAGTTGACAGCTCAGCCCCTCTCTTTACCCGAGTGTCCAGAACATATGGTCGCAGGTCTGCTGATACGATTACAAAATCGATCATCGACCTACGGCCTAGAGCGTCCTGGTGCCACGTGCACTTATGGACACTCTTATGTTCGAACAGGGTGTTCGTTATGGCCAAACTGTGGTTAGCACAGAAGTCCAATAACAGAGCACCGCTCGGGTTCAGATCAGGGAGGCCGTTCCTCCCAATCACGCCCCTCCAGGTCTCGCTGTCGTTACCCACGTGAGCATTGAAGTCTCCCAGCAGGACAACAGAGTCTCCAGGTGGAGCACCCTCCAGCACCCCCCCAGGGACTCTAAGAAGGCTGGGTACTCTGAACTGCCACTCGGCGCATAAGCGCAGATGACAGTCAGGACCCGTTCCCCGACCCTAAGGCGCAGGGAACAAACCCTCTCGTCCACCGGGAAAAACCCCAACGTACCGCAGCAAGCCGAGGGGATATTAGAATACCCACCCCAGCCCGCCGCCTCTCACCAGGGGCAACTCCAGACTGAGAGTCCAGCCCCTCTCCAGGAGACTGGTTCCAGAGCCCAAGCCATGCGTAGAGGTGAGCCCGACTATATCTAGCCGGTACCTCTCAACCTCACGCACTAACTCAGGCTCCTTCCCCACCAGAGAGGTGACATTCCATGTCCCTATTGCCAGTCTTGGCAGCCGGGGGTCAGTCCGCCAGGGCCTCCGCTCCTGGCCGCCACCCGGCACACAATGCACCTGACCCCTATGGCGCCTCCTGCGGGTGGTGGGCCTGCGGGAGGATGGGCCCATGTCTCCTCTTCGGGCTGTGCCCGGCCGGGCCCCATGGACTAAGGCCCGGCCACCAGACGCTCGCCCTCGGGCACCCTCCCCGGGCCTGGCTCCAGGGCGGGGCCCCGGTAACCCTATCCCGGGCAGGGTAAACTGTTCCCTCGGTGTCCTTTTCATAAGGGTCTTATGAATCGCTCTTTGTCTGGTCCCTCACCCAGGGCCAATTTGCCATGGGAGACCCTACCAGGGGGCAAAAGCCCCCAGACAACATAGCCCCTGGGATCCCAGGGACACACAAACCCCTCCACCACGATAAACATTTTGGAGAAAAATCATAAAACTCTATTAAAAGTGCAGAATATCAAAAGACAAGAGAGATAACATTCAAATGCAAAATCAAAATTCTGTAAAATCAAATCACTTTTATTGTCACATCACATGTGCAGGTACATTGGTACAGCACATGCGAGTGAAATTCTTGTGTGCGAGCTTCACAAGCAACAGAGTTGTGCAAAATACAATAACATAAACAGGCAAAATATATGAATGGCTAAATCTGAAACTAATAAATATATGTACAATATATAATAGTATATGCAAAAAAAATTTCTGGATGTGTATACTAAATGTTTTTCTACGTGTGTGTGTGTGTGTGTGTGTATACACATATTTTACAAATTAAATAGAGTAAACAATAAATAAAATATATAAAAATATACAGAGTTGAGACATGTGCAAAACAGTGGCATTACTGTACAGTATGGAGTGCATAATGTTGAAGTTCCAGTAGTGAAGGTGAGGTGTCTATGACGTGTTCAGCAGTCTGATGGCCTGGTGGAAGAAGCTGTCTCTCAGTCTGCTGGTACGGGACCGGATGCTGCAGAACCTCCTTCCTGATGGAAGTAGTCTGAACAGTTTATGGCTGGGGTGACTGGAGTCCTTGATGATCCTCCCCGCTTTCCTCAGGCAGCGCTTCCTGTAGATGTCTTGGAGGGAGGGAAGCTCACCTCCAATTATCCGTTCAGAGCACCGCACTACTCGCTGGAGAGCTTTGCGGTTGTAGGCGGTGCTGTTGCCATACCAGGTGGTGATGCATCCAGTGAGGATGCTCTCAATGGCACAGTGATAGAAGGTCCTGAGGATGCGGGGGCTCATGCCGAATCTTTTCAGTCTCCTGAGAAAGAAGAGGCGCTGCTGCGCCTTCTTCACTGTTTTGTTTGTGTGTACTGACCACGTAAGATCCTCAGCCAGATGTACACCAAGGAACCGGAAGCTGCTCACTCTCTCCACAGCAGCGCCGTTGATGGTGATGGGGGTGTGTACTTCTCTGCACCTCCGGAAGTCCACTATCAACTCCTTTGTCTTTGCGACGTTGAGGGTGAGATGGTTGTCTTGACACCAGTGGGTCAGGGCGCTGACCTCCTCCCTGTAAGCCGTCTCATCACCATTGGTGATAAGACCCACCACTGTAGTGTCGTCCGCAAACTTCACAATGATGTTGGAGTTGTTAGTGGCTGTGCAGTCGTAGGTGTAGAGTGAGTACAGGAGAGGGCTCAGTACACACCCCTGTGGAGCACCAGTGTTCAGTGTGATGGGGGATGAGGTGATGCTGCCCAGTCTGACCACTTGGCGTCTGTCAGACAGGAAGCTAAGGATCCAGCTGCAGAGGGAGCTGCTCAGTCCTAGATCCTGCAGTTTCCTGTCCAGCTTCGAGGGAACGATGGTATTGAATGCTGAGCTGTAATCTACAAACAGCATTCTCACATACGTGTCTCTCTTCTCCAGGTGTGACAGGGCAGTGTGTAGTGTCAGGGCTATGGCATCATCAGTGGACCTGTTGTGGCGGTATGCGAACTGTAGAGGGTCCAGTGAGTCGGGTAGTGCAGAGCAGATGAAGTCCCTGACCAGCTTCTCGAAGCATTTGCTTACGATGGGGGTCAGGGCTACAGGTCGCCAGTCGTTCAATGAGGAGATGGTGGAGGATTTGGGTACAGGGACGACGGTGGCCATTTTGAAGCAGGCTGGGACTACAGACAGAGAGAGGGAAAGGTTGAAGATGTGCGTGAACACTCCAGCCAGCTGAGCCGCGCATGACTTGAGGACGCGGCCGGGAATCCCGTCCGGACCAGTAGCTTTGCGTGCGTTCACCTTCCTGAAGCACTTCCGCACATCCTCCTCAGACACAGTGTGCGCACTGACGTCATCCGCGGTGCGCACACTGTCCGGTCTCATGGTGTTCGCTGTGTCGAATCTAGCGTAGAATACGTTTAGATCCTCACACAGAGAGGCCGTGGTCTGCGGTGTGCTGGTTTTCCCTCTAAAGTCTGTGATCGTGTTTAGTCCCTGCCACATACTCCGAGGGTTGTCAAACTGTTGCTCCACCCTGTCCCTGTACTCACGTTTTGCTTCTGAGTGACTGCTGGCAGTTTTTGAAACAAAGCACTTTCAAAGAGAAAAACATTAAAGGTAATGAGCCAGATGTTGATTTATTTCTCTCTGCTTGATGCTGGACTTTTCATGCTGCAGCACAGCATGAAAGGAAGCATGTAAAATATATTTAAACTGGTTATTACAATAAATGTGTTAGTAACACTTTTGTATTTCCCTATGATTTTGCTTAAAAAAATCTATCCGGTCATTTGCCTCTACATTTGTTTTACATTATAGTTCCAGAATTATTCACTCACCCATCCAAATCATTGAATTCAGGTGTTCCAATCACTTCCATGGCCAGAGCAGACTAAGTGGATGCTAAACTTTCTGCAGAGCAAACTGCTACAGACCATAGAATTGATATCCATGACCAAGCAGCTGGCATGTCCAAGCCTTACATTACCAACTGCAATTAAAAGTATTGGTTTCAGTGTAAAGCACACCACCACTGGACTCTAGAGCAGTGGAGAATCACCCTTCTGGCATGATTGGATCTGGCAATCCAATGGATGAGTCTGGACTTGGAGGTTGCAAGAGGAACAGTACTTGTCTGACTGTACTGTGCCAAGTGTAAAATTTGGTAGAGAAAAATTATAGCGTGGGGTAGTTTCTCAGGAGTTGGGCTCGGCCCCTTAGTTCTATTAAAAGGAACTCTTCCTGCTTCAGCATACCAAGACATTTTGGATAATTTCATACTCCCAACTTTGTGGGAACAGTTTGGGGATGGCCCCTTCCTGTTATAATGACTCCCCACTAGTGAATAAAGCAAGGTCCATAAAGACACGGATGAGCAAGTTTGGTGTGGAAGAAAATAACTGCACAGAGACCTGACCTTAACCCAACCGAACATCTTTGTTATGAATTAGAGCAGAGACTGTTCTAATAACTGATGTTGACCTTCTCGTCCAACATCAGTGTCTGACCTCACAAATGCTCTTCTGGAAGAATGGCTAAAATTCCCATAAGCACACTCCTAAACCATGTGGAATGGCATCCCAGAAGAGTTGAAATTCATATAACTGCAAAGGGCAACCTGATATTATATGAAACCCTATGGGTTCACTCAAGTTCATGTCCATATAAAGGCAGAGGAGCATATTTTAGCAATATAGTATACTTGTAAAAACCTGCAAAAAAAACATGCTGTGCTCACAGCTCTTCTTGTATTTAGCCCTAATTCATGCTTAGGTGTTAGCATGTTCAGTTTGATGGTGAGCCTGACAATTCTACCAGCTAAACATGAGCAGGTCAGCAATCACCTCAAACTGCTTCTATCACCTAAGTCTGCATTCGTTTTAGTTTTAGCCAAACATAATCAAATATGGTTTTCTTTTTTTTGGAAGAAAATATATTTGAAATGCAATTTAAATGAATTTTGTTCACACATATAAAGTGTTTGCGTCAATGATAGTTTTGGCAATACTAAACTATATAAATGTATAAACAAAGACAGTTGAGCATTAACTTGTAGTTTAGTCTTGCTCAACATTGCTAAGATCCTCTTAATTGTATGCGTGATACATAATAATGCACTATAATAATCAGTGTGTTGTGTTAAACTGAACAGGAACTGCAAATGTGTTGGATGTGAAAATATGCAGATTATCTGCTATAGTGAGCAGCATTTGTATCATCAAAGTTGTAGAGTGTTATCAGCCTGACCCAGTGAATGGCTTTTATCAGTTTTTATCACACCAAGTATCAGCCGTAGGCAACCTCATTTACTCCCTAACAGACTCAGTAAGTTGTTATTGCCTCATTTAACAGTGGTCATGTCATGTTGCTGAAGAGAAATAATGGATGGCTTGTTTCCACTTTAAAAGAGCAGCCAAAGTCCATATATTATACTTTCCGTGGGTCATTTTTGACCCCAGCAGACCCTTGTGTACTCA
>NW_024586189.1:0-261 GCF_018398535.1 Haplochromis burtoni
GTCAGACACTTCAGTACGTATGCTTCTAGTAGTGAGGAGACTTAATATTGATAAACTTTACATACCATATCATTCACTGACATTTAAAAAAAACATTCCTGTAAGGAATAAATGGCAGAGCTGTGGCCCGTGAATTTAGGATGTGATCAGTATTTTTAAATGCTGTACCTGTCCCCAAATGGAGCCTTCAATCTGGAATCCTTTATCAAACAGTTGCATCATTTTAATGAACTTCTCTTCACCGTACTCAAAGCGATGGCC
>NW_024586189.1:1589-5542 GCF_018398535.1 Haplochromis burtoni
TTTTACCACTTTAAAACTGCTATCTTTGGGGCAACACTAACATACACAGAAAAAAAAATGCTCATTGGAATCTTGAAGATGAGTTTGTAGTTTTGCCATTTGACAGAGTGGAAGATGTGAGATTTTTAAAGCCTTACATGATCATAAAACGACATGTTATCACAACCAACCATGGTCAAATCTGCGTTTCTTCAAGGCTGACTTTTAAATGTACCAAAACTAAAATCTTGTTTCCATTCCATGAGAACTTTGCTTGGTTTGTATTTGCCATTAAGCTTTCATTTCAGAAGAGTTCTGGGAAAGCCAGTGGTGTTCTTCTCACCTTATTTAACAAACTAACTCTATTTCATGTTGTTGAAACAGGAAAGCAACTCAGATGACCCATTTGAAGAAAAAAACTCTAAAGGGAACAAAGGAAGAACAAAGTACTCAAAAAAGGGCTTTAAGAACGTGGCCAAATTCAATGTAGTACCACTTCCTAACACACGATGGTAGTATAGAGTGTAACAATTTTTAAGTCGTCGTGCATTAAAATTTTGGCTCATGTTTCAAATGAATGAATTGCATTATCTGTTATATGGGTTTAAAAACAAATAACTGGCTTTGTAATGTGCACCTTGCGTTCACATCTTAAAACTGATAAAACTCGGATACCCTACCCTCGGGGGAAGTAGATGATTAACTTCAAAATAAAACATATGTCATTTAAATAAATACTTGGAACTTTCAATGTAAAACGTCTGTGAGTCGAGGCGAAACTTTGGCATGTTTGCGTATCGAGCAAAAACAAAAGGATTCCAAGTTCTGTTCCAAGTTCAGGCAATGATCGAAGAGCAGTTTGATTTTGAAAGTTAAGCAACCGGAAGTGTTTGCCTTCGTTAGCTTATTAGCTCGTATGACCTGGTGTGTCCTCCAATATCTGAGATTTGACAGCTAGCTGATTCAAGGATAAGACCAGATCATGGTTTTCGAGGAGAAAAGGATCACGAACGGAGAACCAGAGGTTCTTAGTATTTGTTACAGATACGATTTCGTAAGCTAGTGACGTTTGACGTTCAGCTTATAGGCTAATACACCGAGGCTAACTACGATGCATCCTTAGTTGACATTAGCATTAGCCAACCTCTCTATACATCTCTGTTCAGAATAAGATTAAAGGTTAATTAACAGAATCAAATCGCAGTCAGTGATAATAATGACGGACTAACTGGTGAAGATGAATCGATACAAAAGCAATTGATAACAATTTCTCGAGGGTGGTGGTTTATTGGTGTTATTAATTTGGTCTTGTGTATTTCAGGAGGAGGAAGAAGAAGAGGAAGAGATGGTGGTATGTTAATTAAATAACCTTAACAGAATCAAAGTATGTTAATATATCCCATTATGACTGATGGTTTTATTTTGGTCTTTACTGAACAAAACCAATTTAAAAAAAACAAAAAGTGATAATTTACTTTGTCATTTGATATTTGAAAAAAATGTGTGGTAGTTTTCCCGTATATAAAAAGAAAACAAAAACAAACCACCTACTTCATGGATTTTTTTTTTCTTTCCAAATTGGACTTTCCCTTTTTTCCTCAGCTATATGGCATTGCACTTATTTGGACACTGACACTGGCATATGTGTCTCTTATTGAAAGCCAGTTGCTTTGAGTGTTAAACTTTCTCCTTCAGGATCCTGTTGAATCACTGCGGCAGAAATGTGCGGAGACAGAACACTGCATTCACACCTGGGAGCGTCTGGAGCAATGTGAGACCAGAGTTGGCTCCCGGTCTTCAACGGAGGAGGACTGTACCGAGGAGCTGTTTGACTTCCTACATGCTCGAGACCACTGTGTAAGTGTGCCGTTAGGTAGCTGTACCAGACAGAAAGACTAAAAAAAAACCACTGACAAAATAGCAGGTGTTCTCAGTCCCTCGTTTCTTTGTTTTGTTTTCAAAGAGTCGATGTCAAGTGGCTTTATTGTCACGTCAACCATGTGCTGTGGTACAGTACACAGTGAAGTGAGACAGCATTCCTCCAAGACCAGTGCTACATGTATAACATATAACAGACAATCAACACAGGACTACATAAAGTGCAAGTGTGCAAAAATTCAAAAAACAAAAACAACAACCAGACAGAACAGAACGATGCAGACACAACAGTGCAACAATGACAGTGGGTTGTGCAAAAAGACTGAGCATTGTCAAAAAGTAACTTAAAAAGGCATGTGTATGAGATCTTTGCAGATAAGTGCTTGATATGCACGTCTGTTGTGTGGTGTTATTTTGTTCAGTTTTTTTTTCAGTTTTTCAGTTTTATTTGTCATATGCAAGTTAGCACAGGGTCAACATTGCAATGAAATGTGTTTGACGAGCAGCAGTCACTCAGCAGCATGATACAGTAGGAGAAAATATAATAAAATAAAAATAAAAAATAGAAAAATAGTAAGGAGCAAAATATTAGAGAGACATGGTAAAAGAGAAAAGATGACTAAATATATATGTATCTATAAATATAAATATATGTACACTAGTGATTAAATAAGAAAATCTTGAAAAGAAATATGACGGGAGGGCAGATGGGATATTGCACAGGAATGAGCAGCAGAAAATTACAGTATTGCACTTTTAAATATAAATATCAATAACAATAAAGTGGAGTGACCAGTGCAGATTAAACAGAGTACTTGTGAAGCTGCAGGTAGCTTCTGAGTGCTGTGTTGTGTGTGTTTAAGTGTTGTGGTTGAGGTGTCGTATGGCTTGGTGGTAAAAACTGTTTTTGAGTCTTGTAGTGATGTGTGTGTGTGTGTGTGCTGTGTGTTGTGTGTGTGTTGTGTGTCAGCCAGTCACTGAGTGTTCAGTAGTCTTGAAAAAATCAAAGTTGAGGGTGTCAGGAATGCTTTTCAAGCTGGTTTGACAGCAGTTAGTTTCTCAGAAGCCCTTTCAGTAAGTATTCGGAGTTATTAAAAGTTACTTAAAGAACTTATAGAAAACCTTGCCTAACAGACTTCAGGCTGTGTTGAATAATAAAGGTGGGCATACCTAAGTTTGACTTTGAAGTTTGTTAGAATTGTAAAAACTGTTCTTTTATCATAATAAATACTAATAGCTGCTTAGGCTCTTATTATTTAATAGAAAATAAATAACAACCCCCAAAGTTGTTGTTACTTTAAGAATGCTCTTGGAGGAATTTTTAAATCTTTAGACAGTGTTTCCACCTCCACTGTCTGTCTCAAGAACTGCTGTTCTCCAGTTTCAAGTTGATCTATAACCAATTGTAGTTGATTGAGCAATCTGGATTGTGATAATAAACTAAACTAATAAATAGACCTGGCCTTCGGTTTTATGACTGAGCTCCATGTTTTGCTCTGTATGAGTGCAAACCTGAAAGTGAGTGGTATTATGATGTGTAAAGTAGGACTGCTTTTACTCTTGAAGACATTTTTGATCTCCTGAAGGCTTAGATAAATGTGACTGAAGGGAGATTTTTATCAGAAATCATAGAGATAATCATCATTACATTTTTACTCAACATTTGCAAGCAAAGCTGCAGTCCCCTCATACATGAAGTTAACTTTAGCTTACCATGGCAATATGACACACCTTTATCTGGCAGTTGCCAACATAAGAGCAACATATACAAGAAACTATCCATTTGTATGGCCTACATGTAAGAGCAGTAACTTAAGTGATATGAAATGTCTGTGTTGTTTGTTTGCACTGATGAATTATTTGTTGTATGTCCTCTCTACAGGTGGCACATAAATTGTTCCATTCTGTCAAATGAAGCTCTCAGTAACTGACCACTGGCTGATGGCTTTCTTCACATATTGTATCGTAAGAAGAACTTGGAGTAAAATACATCCATTTGTGGATCTACTGTATGTTGTAACTTGAAGTGTATACATTATCTGCTCATGTAAAAAAGTATTTAACATGTCTGAGTCAACATTTCATTAAAGATGATG
>NW_024586190.1:0-5540 GCF_018398535.1 Haplochromis burtoni
ATATATATATATGGAGGGAGAGGGAGAGAGACAGAGAGGAGAGAGCTATTAGACACTTTAATGTTATTTTCTTGTCTCATCATTTAATTTCACAAAATCCAACTTTGTATTGCCTTTCAGTCATCTGCTCAAAAAATCCTTCCCCAAAAAACACACGCACCTGTTCCCTTGTGAGCACAATAACAGACATAGTGTGCAAGATAAGACAATGAGACTGGGGGATTGGTTTACTGCCCTGAAACCAGCCACTACAAGTACATGTGGGTGACAGGAAAAAGGATTAAAATGTAATTATTCTCATATGCTTCTCTTCTCTATCCATTGTGGTTCAATTAAAACATATTAAACTATATTTATGTGTACTCATATATTTGAAAATAATAGCAGTAGATCTAGCCATGCTACATTAACAGAAACAGGAGAAATTACTGCTCTATAATATTGGATTTGTTACCAATATCCTTTTTATATATTATTAATATTTAACTATTCTGAATTGGTGCAGTTCTCACCTTAGGAACACATTTCTCTGCCCACATTAGCTTTTCTCATCGTGTCTACACATACAGCTAAACACATTTTGTTATTGTGTCGATGCACTTCCTATCTCAATCTCACAACTTTACTTTTGTCAGTCAGACCTACATGTCTCTTACTTCTCTGCAGAACACTGAGGCCACTCACACACTGTCAGTGGTAGTAGTGAAACTGTCCCCCAGTTTAAAGCTAATGGAAACATATTGCCTCAGTCTTGTATCACAGGTGCACATCATGGCATTGCTAATTACACACAAGCATATTCTGTTCTTATATGTAGTGGGGGTTTAATGTATTATGTATTAATTTGTAATGTTCTAAGTTTACATGTTTCATCACTGTCTGTTTTCTCAAGCATATAGGGTCAGAGGTGGCAGCGAGTGAAAGGGATGATTTACAAGACAATAGTGAGACATGCTATGATTTACAGTTTGGAGGCAGTGACAGGAGAAAGAGCTGGAGATGGCAGAGCTGATGATGTTAAGATTTTACTGTGAGTTACCAGGATGGCCAGGATTAGAAATGAGAGGGACTCCTCAGTTTTAGGTTTGGAGACAAAGTCAGCGAGGTAAGCCTGACAGCCTGGACACGTGCTGTAGAGTGATAGTGGATATATTGGACAAAGCATGAAGATGAAGCTGCCAGGAAGGAAGAAAAGAGGCAGACCACAGAGAAGATTCATGGATGTAATGAAAAAAGGTTGGTGTGACAGCAGAAGATGCTGGAGATAGGGGGAGATGGAGGTTGTTGATCAGCTGTGGTAACCCATTAAAAAACTGGCCAGAGGAAAAATAAAAAGAAGATAGTTTCACATTTATCATCTTGCTTTTCAATGAAATAACATTTTGGAAAGTATCAGATAAACCTTTCACATTTCATTTTGTGTCAGAATGTCTTTTACTCTACATTAAGGCCATAGTTCTCACAGTACTCTTACCAAAAGCAGTAAGATTTTGATAAAATTATAAAACCATTTGGTGTTTAAGTATTACAGTTTTTCTTGATAAATTTGGTGTAATTCTTATATCACAAACATCATTCTCACCACTCTTAAGGCACTGCTCAAGACAAGCATTTTTTCCAACACAGATTCACTTGTGCAAAAGACACTAAAACAATAAAAACCTTTTCGCACATATGTAAAAACATGGAAAGTCAGTCACTGAGTTCAACTTGGTGATCAACAAATAAAAACCCTTGCATGAGGAAACACAGTAATGCACTGGAAGAGGTTTACTTGCAACAAATAGAAATACAAACTTTTAATCTTGTTTCACAACTGCTCATCCAAATTTCCCTTTCAAGCACATCCCAAGGATGCCCTACTGGACTGAGATCTGGTTACTGTGGAGTCAATCTTTTAATGTCTAATTTTGGGGAGTCAGTGCCAAATTGTGCCTTGGTTTCCTGTTCTTAGCTGACAGCTGTGGCCCCCAGTGTGGTCTTCTGTTGCTGTAGCCCACCTGCTTTTTACAGACAGATGTGTTGTGCTTTCAGAGATGCTCTTCTGCATAGCTTGTTTGTAATTAGTAATTTTTTGAGTTACTGTTGTTCTCCTATCATCTCAAAGCAATCTGGCTATTCTCGTCTGACATCAACAAGGTATTTTCACCCTGAGAACTGCTGCTCACTAGGTATTTTTCCCGTTTCAGACCATTCCATGTAAACCCTGGAGATGGTTGTGCAGTAAAATCTCAGTACATCAACAATGTCTGAAATACTCACACCAGCCCGTCTAACATCCACAACCATGCCACGTTCAATCATCTTTCATCCTTATTCTGATGCTTGGGTTGAACTTCAGCAGCCTGTCCTGACCATGTCTACATGCTGAAATGCACTGAGTTGCTGCTGATGTGAAAGGCTGATTAGATATTTGGATCACTGTGAAGAAGGGGAGAGGGAGGTCTGGGCTTCTCTGCTTAGGCTGCTGCCCTTGTGACCCGGCCCCAGATAAAGTGGATGAAGATGGATGGATGGATGGATCACTGTGAAGTGTAGGAGAAAAGGGGTACCTAATAAAGTGGTTGCTGAATGTATGTAGCATGACTTTACTGGACTATACCTTAGTTGGTTCTATGTTCTCAGACTGTGTCTATTTTCTTTGTCTGTTTTCTGATGCGAGTATCATTTTGCTTTTTTCCATTTCATCAGTTTTTTGAAGTTTCAAAAAAATCCTTCACATTTCGTTTGTGAAAAAATATAACTCTACATTATAGTTTTTCCTCAATCAATTTGGCTCAGTTCTCACAGTAGAAAAGTCATTCTCACCACTCTTAATGCATTCTCGAAACAGATTTTTCATAACACACACTCACCTGAGCAAAACACAATCCAACAATCAAAACCTTTTTCACTATGGAGTACCACAAGAGCCACGTGCATCAAAATAAAGAATTCTGTGCTTAAATAATGAATTGTAGAATAAATTCTGCATTTGTAAATTCATTTTTGAATTCCAATTTAATAAACTGCATTTCAAAATCCGTTTTCCATTTGCTTTTTTATAAACTGCATTTCAAGAACCTTTTTCCATTTGCACGTTAATAAATGTCATTTCAAAATCCATTTCCCTTTCCTGTTCGCTCAGGGATTAGCTGCTGGATTAGCTGCTGGATTAGCTCTTCGATTAACAACTTCCTAGCCGCTATTCAAATTAGCCACACCATGGAATGTAAGGAGCTCTCTGATTGGTTGGACAGATACAGGCTGTCTGCCTGGATTTTTCTAGCTCATAGCTTCGCCCTGCTAAGAAGCGTGTGTGCTTGTACAAAGGTCGTTCAGCCTCAGGGTTTACACTCGGCTCGACACGGATATGTGAAGAATGCAGGGACCCTGCAGCGAAACGGAGAGCGCAACCTCTGACTGAGTGCCTGTTTTCGCAGTCTGACCACCTGTTGAAGCTAACGTGCTAACATGGCTAACGCTAGCATCACCGCACGTAGCCCCGTTATTTTAAGGTGATCTTAGTTTATGAAAATTTTACGTCGCAGCTGTATGAGCTAACTACGTGTTTTGTAAGCTGCTGTCCTCTTCACACATAAAGCTGAAAGCAGCTCAGACTATTAGAACCAGCACTGAGGCCATACAGTGTTAGAGCAATGGCTGCAACCTACAGCCTTTAAACTAGCGATTAAAATGCTGACAGTAAACTCGTCAGTCCAGATCTTACCGCATTACTCTGTGGTACTTAGAGTTAAAACAACTGAGACAGGCTCATTAAAATAACAGCTATCAGTTCTCTCATTCCTTATATCAAGACTGGAGATCACACTACTGATTTCAGTTCATTTAATATGTGAGTGCACAGATTCATTCTCAACTGGACATAAACGATGATCAAAGGTTGTATATGTGATGAAGTCAAATCCCAGCCTCTAACACAGTGCGCTGAATCTTAGCTTTGAATCTCCAGTATATTGTAATCGGTGCAATTTAAGCATTCACTGAACCTACAGTATCTACACCTGTGTGGCAAATGTATGGTAAATACACAGATAATGAAATTTAATTATTAATACAATATACATCATGAGAAACAAAAGCTGAAATTGATTCAGTTTAGTACTTTTCTCTGTATGCTCTGTGATTATAAAGGCCTTAAATTCTGTGATATATATACTGTAAATGATTTTCACAGAGGTCTTAAAGTAGTTAAATCTCTGCTGATAGTCTGGTTGTTTATATTTTCACGTTTTTGTGACTGTAGGGCTGTTTGATGACGATTTGGACTCCTCTGGGAGATGAGGACACACCCACATCTGTCCCATACTGCAGCCGTTGATGGTGTTACAGCTCTGAGGCAGCTTTGGGGCATCAGATGCACACACTGGAAAACCAGCACCTGGACTCCATGCAGGAGAGACGGCCTCAGTGATTTAGGTTCATAAGCGAGTTCAAACATTTCTGGCCTCTTATCACTTAGATTTCTTAGTCTTAAAAGTGAATGCATTTAAAGCAGGAACTGCACACCGAGCCATCAGAAGTTTGGCAGCATGAGTACTGTAAAGTTTTGTAGGGTCCTTGTTAAAAATTCTACAAGCACCACACCACATTTGTCATATAAAGTTCCATTTTTTTTACAGTACATTGTTGAAATTATAAACTATATATTCTAGTTATCCACTTGCCAGTAATTTGAGTAAATGGATGTCAATGATAAATCAGTGGTGATTCACCTGCAAATGTTTTTATCAAACTTTGTTTTTTTGTAGAATCAGCAGCTGTGGAGAGATGCATTTCAATATCTTCTGGTTCCACTTTTCCTTACTTGAAAGCTGAGGATGGCTAATTCCTGACAAGGACACACCTCAGCACTTATCATGGGTGTTACATCCTCTGTGCAGCAATTCCAGAGAAAATGAGAGAGCAACGACCACTCATTAAGACCAGCCAGAAATCTGTCCCTTTCTGGCAGCTGTGGAAACTTCCAATAAGAGAGTTTGCATTCTTAGAACAATGCTGGGTCATGTCTGATGTGTCATCATATGAGGATATTACATTTTGACTTAATTCTTCTCAGTTAAGTGTTTTGATTGTTGATCCAGTATTTCAGCTTTGTGTTGTGCTGCAAGTTAAAACTCATTGTCCTCATGAGCACAGCATCTAACAACTCTCCTTAAAAAAGTCGATTGACTGAACACAATGGTTTCCAGTGGGAGATATATGCATCACTCATCTATGATACTGGTGAAGTCACCTGGATGAGTGATAAAATAATTTGTCCATGGACAATCCAGAGGAACTAAACTTTGTTGTTGTTTCTCTGGGCTCAATTTCAGCCTCAGGAGCATCTCTCAGAAGAAAACAGTTTTGCAAATAATAAGATAAAAAGATTGTTGAACCAGGTGGTATTCTCTGGAGTTTAAGACCAAACTCAAACAGTGAATCGACATTAGACAAGTTCAGTATGACTGTGGCACATGATACAAAAGAATAAATACAGAAGAATAAAAACTTTATGTGAATAACTTTACTCTTCTTAAATATAACTCAGAAAACAA
>NW_024586191.1:0-5538 GCF_018398535.1 Haplochromis burtoni
AATTTCACACCAAACCTCCTTAATTAGTAACCTTGGCAACAAACTTCCACTAGGTGAAAACGTTCTGTCAGGTAACCACAGTTCTTGTAGGTTAACAGGATAGTTTCCTCTTTTTTTGTTTTAACTGAAGGTAGGTATACATAAAGAGAATAATAAAGCTTGTGACATAGATTCAAGAGGAATAAGTTAATGATTTGGCTCAGAATCAAAAATAACCAATCAGCTGCTCTTTGACACCTTAGGGAAACATTTGCATCCTTTGCCTCCACTTATGCGATATAATTTGAATAAAAGACTAAATATATATTTAAATGTTTGATTGGTTTCAAAATGTGGGGTTAAAAACTACCGACAAACATACTCCAACTGTGGCTTAGTGATTAAGCCAATGCCAGTCTTTGCATGTATATGTTTGAACTCCAATTTTGGCTTCCACCAATTACGAAAGAACGGGCAAAGCTAACTAGTTATAGTGCTTAATAATCACATTTAGTAAAAAAAAAAAATGCATTTAGGCATGTAGACATGGTCAACACAACCTAATGAAGGTTATTTAAGTGGATTGTGGTAGCATCCACTGTTTTTGTGAGTGTTTTCATGCAGTCTACAAAGCAGCCAATGAGATGAAGAAGGGGAAAAAAACTCAAAATAGAAAGAAAGACCAACAACACTAATTTTAAAGAGACGATTCCTGTATTCTGTACACTCACCTGTACTCCACGGATACAGTTATATAAGGTAAACATGGGGGGCTATAAAGGACATAAATAATGGCAAATGTAGGAGAAACACAGTGATGTTGATTTTGTGGTTATCTGTGTTTGGCAGAACAGCAAGCAGGTGTGTGTCCATATATTTGCAACAGATGTTCATTCTGTCTATACATGGTTGTGCGCTCTCACATACTACCTCCATTCACCTTTATGTCTCTGCATGTACTTCGTAAATGTATGCAGACACTTGTGTGTATGTGTGTGTGTGTTGTCACAGTGTGGTGCAGACCAATTAAAACAAGGAGATTGATGACCAGGGGCTCTGAGTAGCAGCAGCGGCTGTAGCAGTAGCAGACAGCTGCTTCCTGCAGACAACAGGAAATGAGATGGCCCTGTTTAGCTGACGGTGCCAAACAGCAAACACCACAGAGCCTCAAAGACAAATCACCACCTTACTGCTGCTACAGGCCTCTTCTACCGTTTTGTTACAGCATGCTCTCTAAATATAGATGTATGCCACAAGATGCTTCTTCATGTAGGGCATGAGTGAATTCGGGTTTATGAGTAACGTGAGGTAATTAGAGTTAATTATGCAGTCACCTCTATAATAAGAGAAAAAATGTACTATTGTTATGGTAAATTACCGTTTAGCTGACGGTAATAGCATTTTAATGTAATTAAGGTCTACTTAACAGCCACATCTATTTTTCTTTAATTTTAAATTTAGAATTAAGTAAGTGCCTTTCTAGCAAGGGCTCAAACCTGCCCACTGGTGTTTTGTTACTATTCACTACAGGGTTTTGACAAGTTTGAGTTATTTATTTTTTTTGGTTTGTTTTTTTTTTTTTCGTAAAGGTTGTCATGTACATGCTTTTAATAGAAATGGCTGTCTCTGCTGTCTGTTTAGTGATGGACAGATTTAGAGTCTTTGGAGTCTTTAGTGCAAGTTTAACAATATAAATGTCCCCAACCACTAGTAATCATAAAAGACCTGAAACAACATCCATGCATAAAGGCTTTGTATTGCAGTCTGATTTTCCAAAGCTACCAGTGGAACAGAAAACACATCTCCCATTTACATTTAATGGAAGCTAACTGTTGCTTTTTTCCCTTTATCTGCAATCCCGTGAATGGAGGAGGGCTGTGGGAAGCAAGGGGAAGTTCAGCTGTCTCGCATGCTTCATTGAGCAATCAAGACCACTGAGAGGTAAATATCTCTGAATGTCACAATAGGAGGCTCCTAGGCCCAAATTATGCCTTTTTAACCCCCAGTGTACAATGCCGATGAATAGAGACAGCGAGGCAGGTGATGGCACAGAGGCGTGTTCGTGTATGGCCCCATCAAATGGCTATTTTCTTAAGAACAAATACCAATTGCAATTTCAGACACACATAAACACACACTATTCTCTAGACAGATAGGCAGGTGCAGATAAACACTGTATCTGCTTTGATTGTACCCTGCTCAGTGCTTAAGTATTTTAAGAGTTCACCTCCCTCTTATAAAAACAAGACTGATTAACAAGCAGAGCTCTAAATGGACTCCCACAGGGGGAAGGGGACTGTTTTATTAAAGTAAGCTAGGAAGTAAAAAAACAAAGCTGACAGAGTATAATGCAGACACCGATAATTGAGTATAACAAAAAGTATAGACAGGCATTCACTTTATGGCTATCGTTATATTGGTTTTTGGAGAAATCACCATATTTAGACGAGAGGGTGGAGTGCTAAATTATGAGCTACCAGACTATTTTGTCAAATAATTCTACCAATTAAAAACCACCTGTGACTTTAACCTGTCATTTAAAGTGGGCAATAATTATGCAAGCTGAGAATTCTTTTTTAAATTATAAAATAAATAAATTTTTTTTAGAAATAACGTGCAGCTCGTGTAAAGGCAGAAATTACCTATTGAGACCAAACTGGTTTTTACACAGGGATGTAAACTTTGTTTAGTTCTGTTGTGAAGCTGGGCGATATGCCACAGCAGTTTGTGGGGATTGACTCGCTTTAGCAGCCAGCCTTAGGTGGCTATTCAAGGAACCACAGCTTTTGGCACTTACAAGCTGGTTTCATTTTCCAGCCCTGGAGTCTGCTGCTTGGCAAAAACTGAAAGACTTCAGGTTAAACTGTAAAGAGTGTTGGACCCAATTAAAGGTGGTATTCACACTGTTTGAACAGTCTTAGCAGAAAACTAGCAAACAGGAAAATGCATACTATATGTTAGTACTGAGCACATGTGAAGACAGATGGAGGGAGGCTTATCTGAGCCAGTCATATCCTAATTCATACGTTCTGCCTTTGGTGAAAGTCATAGCATACCAAGCTTTAGCTCTTGCTTTTTAAGTTGTTAAGTGGTCAGAAAGCAAAGAATAAAGTGGACTGAATGAGCGTTATGCCCATCTTCTCTGACCTTCGCAAACGCTGGCACGCCTATACACTCGCACATCATAATCTTTTCTAATCAGAAGTGATGGCGAGGTATATACATCTGAGCCAATGAAGGACACTCATGGTTCAGTGAATGACTCAGCAAGACTGAAATGGCAACTATCCCTGCGAGAGCAAAGTGCGAAGGCACTTTTCAATTCGCCTGAAAAAGTACTAAGAAAAACACTTAACCTCCACACAACACACAAAGGGCTAGCAAGCAAGGATTGACATGAGGAGTCTATTTTGGCCCAAAGAGGAGAGTGAATGAAAGCTGCCCTGAAGAGAGTAGGCAAGTTGAGGTCAAAAGGATTGCTTTGAGGAGATGGCAATGGCTTCAATATTTTTTTCAAAGATACAATTGCCACGGGTTAAGAAAGACAATTTAGTTGACTTACAAATAAAAAACTGTCTTCATCTTACATTCCCATTTCAGTACGTCACTTTATCATGTATTTCCTTCTACTGCCCAGCTAACACAGTACACTAGCACTTCGCAGTATCACAGATGCTTAGAGAGTGATGCAGTCCTTCAAAAAAAACTGTTGCTTGGTGAGCCACTTCACATCACATTTTCTTATGATAAAAAAAAAACACTCAATATTTATCACCTCTTCTCCTTACTGTATGCCCTTATCTTATCTCCCACCTTTCATTTCACTCCTTTTTCTCCCCCCTACTGTCATTTCTGGCCTCGTATCCCCTGTAATACTTCAGACTCTTCCCATTCACTCATCTCTCTCTTACCCGCTCTACCGTAATTCCCCCACCTCTCTCTATTTTTACCACTCTATTGCGGTTATATCTCTGTGGCACTGTTTCAATACTTCCCCCTTGCCACACCTTTCCTCCATATCTCGTCTCCCTCTCTCTCTTTTAGACTTCAATTCCATTTAGACCTTTATGTTAGCGTAGGACTTTCCATCCTGTTGCATCCACGTAGTAAATTGAAATGGTTCTGGTGGCTCTATAGAAGCCTGATTGAATTTAAAAAGAGAAAGTACCATAAAGAGAACTAGTGGTGAGAGGTCTGTAATACACTCAGGGCTTCCCATGCTATGACAGTGTTGACAGGGGGAAGGGAGAGGGAAGAAGGAGGCACCAGAGGTGAAGATCAGTGGGATGGTGAGAGGTAAGAAAAAAGAAAAGAAAGGGTAAGAGGGCGGAATGACTGAAAATGTTGAAAAGAAAAAAAGTCTTGAAACCAGCCTATTACCCATCACATGCAAGCCGATACACAGAAACACAAAAACCTTCATAAGCCCTTGATAGTGACACCTCACAGAAATGCCTCAATCACGGTTTGCATGGCCTGGAGGGAGTGAGGTGACAGGTCTCATATTGGAGAAGGCCAACAAAATGCAATTCCAGGAAGTCAGCTCTAGGGCTGTGTGTCTGTCATACGTACAGCTCTGATAATACTCCCACACATCACATTACACCGCCAAAATAGCCACCTCTCAGCGTACAGGGCATTCACATTCACCACACTGAAAGAAAAGTGACAGACACACACATCACACACACATGCAGCTGGTTTGTGTATATATTACTGCTAGGAAAAATATGATGTTACAGGCTAAATTATTCATTGATCCTTTCATAGCCTTTTCAAGCCTTCTCTTTGTAATGTCATGTCTTGGCCTGTGTGTTAGTGTGTGTCTACTTGAAAGGGCTCTCATGGGATAGACACAACCTCAACCTTGAGCTAGAACTGACCTTTAACTTTGTGTGTTTCACTCTGAAAAAATGACAGGTGTGTGGGTAATATGTATGAGTTGTGAGTATTTATGCACATGGCCATATTGGTAATAGAGAATCATTCTATAAAATATCAGGATGACCCCCCAAAAGAAGAGGTGAAGGAAAGAGCAGAGGTGGGAAAAAAAGAAGGAAACAGTGACATCTTGGTGGGTACATTTCACAGCAGATCAGAGTTATAAATGAACTAGGATGGCAACTAACTACAGCTGATCTAAATTATTAAATATAATGCATCCATGAAGCATATGCCCTAACAAATAGAAGTAAAAAAAAAAAAGTAGGATAAACCTAAAATATTAGGATGCAGAGGGAAAAGGTGGGTTTTTAGCCCGAGGCAGAGGTTGACCAGAGATTCTGCTTCTGACTTCAGGGAGACCTCATTCCACCACTTTATGACAGAAAAAAGATGTACAACTGTAGGGTCCTTAGAGCCCTACAGTCAAAGACTAATATGGTAGGAATACAGTTTATGAGCTGTGGAGTTACTTTAAAGTTAACTTGAATGGTCACATTGAGCTAATGAATTCAAAGACTCAAGCAACCCTGGGTAAAGAATAGCTGTAGGGCTATTTAAGCAGCTCCACATTGCTGATATCAAAAATACTGCATGGAGTTAGTTTGGGTTTAGGTT
>NW_024586192.1:0-1262 GCF_018398535.1 Haplochromis burtoni
CAGCGCTGTCGCCGTTGCCTTCCGCACGGTCGGCCTCCCGAACTGTGTCCACGTCGCCGCCGTTGACATCCGCACGGTCGGTCCCCTGACCTGTTTGGACTCCTGAGCTGTCAGCCCCCTGGCCGGCCCCCTGAGCTCTTCTGTCTTGGACTCCTGTGCTGTCGGCCCCCTGGCCGGCCCCCTGAACTCTTCTGTTTTGGACTCCATTTTTCTTGGGCTATGGTGTGTTTCGTTTCATTGGTTTTTTTGGTTTTGGACTCATGTTTTGTTTTTCTTTTTGTCTTTTGACCTTCTGGTGCTCCTGTTTTGTTTTGCCTGTTTGTACTTACCCACCCCTGTAAATAAACACTCACCTTCACCAGAGTTGCCGCCTTTTTGGTCCCTTTCTACAATTCCACACGGCTTGGAATCCGTGACAACATCAGGGCCTGTGCTACTCGTTGATATCATCCACATTTCTTCAGGGCTTGTGTTGCTGGCTGATGAGATCCACAATACACAAGGGCCTCTGCTACTGGCTGAAGACATTCACATTACACCAGGGCCTGTGGTGCTGGCCAATACCATTGATATTTAACCAGGGCCACTGTTGTTGTCTGAGGCCATAAACTTTACATCAGGGACAGTGCTTCCTGTGAGGGCATCTTCACCACACCAGGGCCTATAATGTTGGCTGACGCCATCCACATCACACCAGGGCAAGTGGTGCTGACCAACACCATCCACATTTCCCAAGGGCCTGTGATACTGGCTGATGCCAACCATATTACACCAAGGCCAGTGGTGTTGGCTGATGCCATCCACATTTCACCAGGGCCACTGTTGTTGGCTTAGGCCATACACTTTACACCAGGGACAGTGCTTCCTGTTAGGCTATCCTCACCACACCAGGGTCTGTGCTTTTGGCTGAGGCCATCCACATTACATCACTGCCTGTGAAGCAGGCTTCTACCATCCACATTACACCAGTGCCAGTGTTGTTGGCTTAGGTCATCCACATTACACCACTGCCAGTGCTTCCTGTGAGGCCATCATCACCACACCAGGGCATTTGTTGCTTTCTGATGCCATCCACAATATACAAGGTTTCTGTACTACTGGCTGATGCCATCCACATTACACCAGGGCAAGTGTTCCCTGTGAGGCCATACTCACCACACCAGGGCCTGATTTGCTGGCTGAGGCCATCCTCATTTCACCAGGGCCTGCGTTGCTGTCTGATGCGATCCACAATACACAAGGACCTGTGCTACTGGCTAAGG
>NW_024586192.1:1766-3054 GCF_018398535.1 Haplochromis burtoni
GCCTGGGTGTGTGGTGCTGGCTGAGGCCATTAACATTACACCAGGGCCTTTGCTACTGGCTTAGGACATTTACATTACACCAGGGTGTGTGGTCTTGGCTGAGGCCAAGTACATTTCACCAGGGCCTGTATTGGTGTCTAATCCCATTCACAATATACAAAGGGCTGTTCTACTGGCTGATGCCATCCACATTACACCAGGGCCAGTGTTGTCGGATGAGACCATCCACATTACACCACTGCCAGTGCTTCCTGTGAGGCCATCATCACCACACCAGGTCTTGTGTAGCTTTCTGATACGATCCACAATATACAAGGTTTCTGTACTACTAGCTGGGGCCATCCAAATTACACCAGGGCCAGTGGTGCTGGCCAATAACATCCACATTTCACCAGGGCCACTGTTGTTAGATGAGGCCATACATTTTACACCATAGCCTGTGCTACTGTGTGAGGCCAACTACATTTCACCAGGGCTTGTGTTGCTGGCTGACGACATCCACAATGCAGAAGGGCATGTGATACTGGCTGATGCCATCCACATTACACCTGGGCCTGTGGTGCTGACCGATATCATGCACATGTCCCAGGGCCAGTGGTGTTGGCTGATGCCATCCACATTTCACCAGTGCCACTGTTGTTGGCTTAGGCCATACACTTTACACCAGGGACAGTGCTTCCAGTTAGGCCATCTTCACCACACCGGGGTCTGTGCTTTTGGCTGAGGCCATCCACATTACATCACCGCCTGTGATGCAGGCTTCTACCATCCACATTACACCAAGGACAGTGCTTCCTGTGAGGCCATCTTCACCCCACCAGGGCCTCTGCTGCTCGTTGATGCCATCCACATTACACTTGGGTCTGTGGTGCTGACTGATATCATGCACATTTCACCAGGGCCAGTGGTGTTGGCTAAGGTCATTCACATTACACCAGGGCCTTTGCTACTGGCTTAGGACATTTACATTACACCAGGGTGTGTGGCCTTGACTGAGGCCAAGTACATTTCACCAGGGCCTGTATTGGTTGCTCATCCCATCCACAATATACAAAGGCCTGTGCTATTCATTGATGCCATCCACATTACACCAGGGCCAGTGGTTTTGGCTAAGGCCATTCACATTACACCAGAGACAGTGCTTCCTGTGAGGCCATTCTCACCAAGCCAGGGACTGTGCTTTTGGCTGAGGCCATCCGCATTACATCAGGGCCTGCGTTGCTGGCTGATGCAATCCACAATACACAAGGACCTGTGCTACTGGCTAAGGCCATTCACATTACACCAG
>NW_024586192.1:4528-5523 GCF_018398535.1 Haplochromis burtoni
TAAGATAACGCCTGTTTCCGTGTAAGATGACGCCTGTTTCCATATAAGATAACACCTGTTTCCTGCGCCTACCTGTGTAAGATGATGCCTGTTTCCCGCTCCTGCCCGTGCAAGATAACGCCTGTTTTCCGCGCCTGGCCATGTAAGATAACGCCTGTTTCCTTGTAAGATAACGCCTGTTTTCCGCGCCTGCCGTGCAAGTTAACGCATGTTTGCCGCACCTATCCGTGTAAGATAACGCCTGTTTCCCGCGCCTGCCCGTGTAAGTTAATGCCTGTTTGACGCGCCAGAGCGTATAAGACAACGACGCCTGTTTCCCTATCCTGCCCGTGTAGGATAACGAATGTTTCCGTGTAAGATAACAACTGTTTCCCGCTCCTGCCGGTGTCAGATAACGCCTTTTGGTGCGCCTGCCCGTGTACGACAACGCCTGTTTCCCGCGCCTGCCCGTGTAAGATAACGCCTGTTTCCCGCGCCTACCCGTGTAAGTTAACGCCTGTTTCCCGCGCCTGACCTTGTAAGATAACGCCTGCTTCCTGCGCATGCCCTTGTCAGATAACGCTCTTTTGCTGCGCCTGCCCGTGTACGATAACGCCTGTTTCCCGTGCCTGCCCGTGTAAGATAACGCCTGTTTCCGTGCAAGACAGCGCTTGTTTCCCGCCCCTGCCCGTGTAAGATAATGCCTGTTTGCAGCTCCTGCCCCTGTAAGAAAACGCCTGGTTGCAGCGCCTGCCCGTGTAAGATAACGCCTGTTTCCTGCGCCTGCCCGTGCAAGATTAGCACTGTTTCCCGCGCCTGCCTGTTTAAGATGACGCCTGTTTGCCGCGCTTGCCCGTGTCAGATAACGCATGTTTCCCGTGCCTGCCCGTGTAAGATAACGCCTGTTTCCGTGTAATAAAACGCCTGTTTCCCGCGCCTGCTCTTATAAGATAACGCCTGTTTGCTGCACCTGCCCGTGTAAGATGACGCCTGTTTCCGTGTAAGATAACGCCTGT
>NW_024586193.1:0-1083 GCF_018398535.1 Haplochromis burtoni
TATATATATATATATAAAACACCCAGCACGCCCCTGCGGGCGGTTTATCCTGGTTTATCCTGCCGTTCTCGTTTCCAACCTTTTATTTGCATTGTTCATCTACCTATCAATATCTGCGGAGTATGGTTTTGTACCGAGTGTCCTATTTTCTAAAGCACAGCATGTATAGGGTAGCTCGGTTAGCAGGATGCTAGCATGTTGCGCTTAGTAGGACACGCCTCAAACGAGTTGAGCAAAGACCCTGTCTGTGTACTTTATAAGTAAGCAACGGATTTAAATAAAATTAACGTTTCAAAAGACAAACTTGAAGATAAGAAACAATATACTTACTGGAGAATCGCCAGGGTTTACCGCTGCCATCTTCAAAACTGCCTCTGCAGACAGAGAGGGGAGGCGCGGAAATTGTCTGTGGGTTAGTCAAACGTTTTCCTCAGTTCGAGTAGATGATAAAATAAAAGGAAAATGAATGGGATTTTAAGTAGGACTAGGCATTCTGTAATGATCTCTATTTAGGAGAAAAACTTCACACTTCACTCACCTTTAAACAGCTCTCTTTTAGGAGACACACTGCTGGCTAACAGTGGCATGTGATCAAACAGCGTAATTTAATTGGCTGAGAGCCGCTCAACTCGATTTAGTGCTGATTGCTCTCGTTTGGGTCATTTAAGTTCATCACTTTTGCAGTTGAATTTTTGCAGGTGGATATTTTTGCAGGGAAATTTGGAGGATAAAAATTCAGTGTAATAAATTCAATGTCTAAAAATAGTTGAATTCTGATGATACTTGGTCTTTTTTATAAATGATCGTTTAAATGACCGTTTATAATTTTTTTTTTATTTTTTATAAGATTAGTTAATACTAGCAGGCTTGGCATGCATTGGAGAAACCAAATAGCCACTCCATAAAAGCATGGCACAACATAGAAGAGCCAACTCAAAAGGATGAGACTCAGCTATACGTATGCATCTAAAGCAGGGGTCGGCAACCCTGGGCACATGTGCCACAGCTGGCACGTGAAGGGTTAACTGATGGCACGACCATAGCTGGACTGGCCATCAGGCATACCCAGTGGGCTGATGGTGA
>NW_024586193.1:1807-3636 GCF_018398535.1 Haplochromis burtoni
TGGTACTTGCTGGCTTGTGTAGCCACTAGGTAACAAAAGTTCAACACTGCGCCTAGCATCCTGGAGCACTTCTGTTGTCTTTTGTACGTGTTTTTACGTGTTTTGGAGTTTGTACGTCCTTCAGGGTTTGTACGTGCTTCAGAGTTCAGACGTATTTTAAAGTTTGTACGTGCTTTGTCTCTAGGGGCCACCGTAAAAATGTAATAAATAAATAAATAAATAAAATAAAAATAAATAAATCATATAATACAAAAACCAACTATTCACATTTCAACTTTTAACTATTTAAATTTTCAGCTTTTTCCTTTTAAACAAATTTAAAGTGAAATAACACAAAACACTGCAAACCACAACGCAATTAAATATAAATTCAAATATGAAAACAAAAAGAAGATGCACATTCTCTGTCATATGGGCATGCATGAATAAACTTTCTGAATCCTTTATCATCCGCAACTGAAAATAGTTGTGGATGATTACCTATACCTTTCTAATGTGACGTTGTTGTCCCTGGCTCTCTTTCTCTGTCTCTTCCTCCCGCTCTGTTCCTGTGCTACTGCGACTGTAACTACCGCCCCTACCCCGTCTTCCCAGCGCAAGCACAAGACTCGCATGCAGAGTGAAGCGAAAAACAGTGCGAGAGAGAGGGTGAGAGAAAGAAGAAAAAAAAAGCCCACGGCTCGCGATAAGGAGCTGGCTCGCGTCGTTCACATCAAAGATCCTGCTCTAAGAGCCATTTAGTTCGCGACCGACACATCACTAATACAGAGACACATGCATACAGAGAGGCACACACACACACACACACACACATTCTCACATGACACACACACACACACACACACGTTCTTACACATGCATACGTGCTTACACACACACACATAGTGCCTTGGCTTAGAACCATTGGGGGGTTTTACGGTGGGAGGTGCTTGTGTTGTATTGTGTATTGTAACTGTCATGTTAATAAATAGCTACGGGGACAGCTGCTCTCTGAAGGATTTTGGGCTGGAGACAGGTTAGGAGCGTGAGCTCCAAGAGCTGGTTCTTGACCAAAAACTTCCCTAGCGGGTTGAAGATGTTCTGTTAGTCTCTAAACTAGCGGGGCTTGTGGAAACACAGATCCAACATTTATTTGGTCCTCTGAGCCAGAACCCAACACATCACATCCACCGAGGAGAGGGAGATGACGCCGCCAAAGTCTGCTAGCAGCCAGCGTCTGGGACGCCTGTTGAAAGACCTGGTGCTTAACTTTGTCACCAGGTGGACAGTTTGCGTCTGAACTCCCCTCAGGCTGGATGGCGATTGATAGGATCCAGAGACTCTTCCCGTGAACGAAAACAACACGAACAGTGAGTACAGAAGGCCTTATGGTGTGTTCACACCGAACGCGATGGACACGAACAAAACGCCCCTAATTTGACGCATGCACATTCGCGTCTCAACGCGTGTCCAAGAAAAATCCATAGTGAACCGGAAATGTGGGAGGAATGTGGGAGGAAGTTGTGCCAGACCGGTATCTTTGCAAGATGGCAGCTGTCGAGCTAGCGCTTGAAGAGAGAGTATCCCTTCTCTATGTACTGTGGAGAGCAGAGCAGCGGCGTAAAAGACGTCCTCGCCGTACCTGGGTCCATCATGTCCTCCAGAGGCGTGAGCAGTTTGGTGAGTTTCACCATTTGCTCCGGGAGCTGCGCCTGGATGACGGCGGATTCCAGTGCTATCACCGGCGTTCACTCGGCCAGTTTGAGGACCTGCTTTCCCGCGTCAGTCCCAGAATCGCCCGCCTAGACACCAATTACAAGCGCTCAATCCCACCTGCAGAGCGCCTGTCC
>NW_024586193.1:4704-5519 GCF_018398535.1 Haplochromis burtoni
GGAGCGCTGGAACTTTCCTCTGTGCTGTGCAGCTCTGGATGGGAAGCACGTCCAGACAAAGGCACCCCATATATAATTTAGGAGACACACACATTGATATACACTAAATATTTATTTCATTTCTTTTTTGTGGCGCCCAAATTTATGCACCTGCTTGATTTTGTTTAAACAATTATTGGACACTTTTTGTAAATCCAGTAAACTTCTTTTCACTTCTCAAATATCACTGTGTGTGTCTCCTGTATGATATATTTAACTGACATTTTTTATTGTAACAACCAACGATTTATAAAGGAAAATAATGTCTATTAACAAGGTTGCCCAAACTTTTGCATCCCACTGTATTAGTATATTTTGTCATTAGTATAATATGAAATAAATTCTACATGTGTCAAGTCGTGTGCCAACATTTGCTGTGTAGTAGAACTGAGACATTAGTCATTATAAAAATTCATTTGAAATAATATTAAAATTCTCAAACAGAAAAACATTAAACATAAATATGTAAAACATAAGTATTTACAGAGAGACAGGAATAAAAAGGACCAGCTGCTCTCCAGAGCAGGAACAAGGCTGAGGAGGAAATGCTCCGTTGGAGACTGGTGTGGACTCTTCAGGGATACCAGGATGGCCAGCTCCAGCGCCGATGGACCGTCCTGGGACCCGTCCCTCATCTGCCTCGGAGCCATCCTCCCTTGTGGGCCTGTAAAACAGCACAAAACACAAAGAAATGAGAAGGCTACTAGATTTTAATTTCAACATTGAAAAACACAAAAAACAAAAACAGGATATAATCAGACTGGTTGTAGATATGC
>NW_024586194.1:0-5514 GCF_018398535.1 Haplochromis burtoni
TATAATATAATATAATATAATATAATATAATATAATATAATAATAATATATAATAATATATACTATAATAATAACCACTGCAGCCAAAAAGAGTGCCTGACGAGCCCAGTTGTAAGCTATTAAGACTTGATTGTACACTGTGTTCGTGTTTTCCACCGAAACAATAAGTTCCATTGGAGCAGCCTTTCAATGCCTCTTGTTAAAGTGAATTGTTAAATGTTGTCATTTATATGCTTACCATTTCTACATAGTTTCAAATTGTGTGATCAAAGACATTCCTTTGTCCCCCTCCCCAGCCTGTCGAGGTTTTGGGGGGAGACTGTAGTGTTTTATCACAGACACATCCCATGTGAAGGTTCTGTTTGATGTTTGGTAAGCTTCCTGTCCTTTTATGGCTTCACCTGTGTTGTGCATGGTGAACCAATACAGGGATTGAGCCATATATTGGGTGTGGGGGAGATTACCCTCTTTTGACCAAGGATGTTGTTAAAAACAGTTGTGGTCAGGAAGTCACGCACACAAAGAGTCACACACGCACACATTCTCACATATTCGCATACACGCACACACACTCACACACACATACACGTGCTTAGACGTGCACACACATACACACACACAGTGCCTTGTCTTTGTAACCAAGGGGGTTTTTACAAGGGGAGGTGCTTGTGTAAAATACTGTGTATTGTAACAGCTTTTCAATAAAAGGCTTACAAGGAGGGCTGCTCTTTGAAGGAGTTGGGCTGGAGACAGGTGAGGAGCGTTGAGCTCCGCGGGCCTGGTTCTGATCAGCCTTCCCTCGCTAGCGAGTAAAAGATCGGTTGAAGATGTTCTGTCTTGTCTTCGCCCTTCACAAGAATAAGTCTGTAAATTAGCGGGGCCTGTGGAAGCGCAGACTCAACACCTCTCTCTGTCTCTCGCTAGCAAAGTTGACCCAGACAACAAAGTAAAGCTAGTTTTCAGAGCCCGACACGGAACCCGACGTATTAGCCAGAGGTCCTGTGGACCTATTTCATATAAGTGCGAAATAGTTTTAATATGAGATCGCTGCAAAAATGGCGAGTAACCTTCAGTAATAGTAATAAATCACACAGCAATAATACATTCATGTAGCTATAAAAAGCATGATAATATATTAAGTAATCCAAAGTATTCAGAATACGTTACTCTCATTGAGTAATGTAACGGAATGCGTTACAAAATACATTTTGGGGCATGTATTCTGTAATCTGTACTGGAATACATTTTAAAAGTAACCTTCCCAACACTGGCTGCAACAATGAGTTTTAAGTAAAAAAAACAAAAAACCAAACAAACAAGGAAATGATGTTTCTCCTTATCACGCCCATCCAGCTCTCACTGTTGTTGCCCAAATGAGCATTAAATTATCCCAGTAGGACAATTTAGTCTCCAGGTGGAGGCCATATGTTCTGGACTCTTGGGTGAAGAGAGAAGCAGAGTTATCAATTGATCACCCCCCGGTGGTGGGAGGTGAGGATGCTGAACAGACCTGGCACACCTAAACATATATTGAGAGTGTGCTGGGAATGTTTGGCAGAGGACCCAGCACCACAAGATCAACTTCCATCTCCATGAGAGGTGGTTAGGTTGTGACGATCTCATGTGTTTAAGCAACTTTCTTTATAACAACTGCCAGTTCACCCTGAGAGCCTCTGGATGTTATAGTGATTGGTTGACATACCTCTACAATTCTTCCCAGTCAAAGAACACTGCTCTTCACCCTTGCGAGGATATTTGAGGGTACATGGAAGTTTCCCCAAACAGTAAACATGTGTTTTGTGGACTTAGAGAAGGCATTTAACCGTGTCACTTTGAGTTTCAGGATGTTGGGGTATCTTTCCCATTGTTAAGAAGCATTCGGACCTTATACAACCCATTGCAAGAGCTTGGTTGGCTTATTGGCTTATTGGCACAATAAGTGGGTGTTGGACACTGCCACGGCTTCCCAATTCTATTCATAATGGTTTTGGACAGAATTTCTAGACGTAACCAAGTCGTTATCCAAATGGTCTGCTTTTCGCAGACAATGTGATTCTGTTGGTTTCATCAGGTGGTTGCCACCAGCGGGCCCAGGAGGAGTTCGCAGCCATGTGAAGTGGTGGGTATGAGAATTAGCACCTCGAAGTCTGTGGCCATGGTCTTCAGTGGAAAATGTGGAAGAAAACAGATGAATGGATGAACAATGATAGTGCAGCAAAAACACACAGCTTATAAAACACACTGAAATCTGTGATTAGACTCATTCCATTCTAACTAAATACCTTTCTCTCTTAAATGTCAACCCTGCCTCCTCCGATAAGAAAAAATGGAGTCCAAAGCAAATTTGGACTAGTTTTCAGGTGATGGTGGGTCCTCTGGCGTTACTTGGTGGAGTTTCTAACTGTGGGCCCCCAGGATTGAATCTCCTTTGTTTTTAGCACATTCTCACATGACCATTCATTTTAACATACTCCATTTTTAATTCAAATACAGATTAATATTTTCTATTACTTTTTCTCTGTGTTTCCCAATCACAGTTTACTCAATCTAATGTCTTTTTATGAAATTGTAAAGTCTTTGCTTGATTTCATGCGGTGGAGCCACTGCAGTGGGGTGTAGTTTGAACACAGGATGAATGAGTGACCAAAGAATGTAATAACGAAGAAAGTTGTCTACTGACAACTGTATAAAACAAAAACTATGCACAATATTTGAATTTATTTTTGAGATATATTTTTTCCTATATGAAGTCATTCTTTTTTTAACAAAACTCAAAACACAGCCTAATAAATCTTTCAGTCATTTCAAGTACTGGCCACTTCACCACTTGATTCTATAAATTGACACTTTGTGCTGGGGCCAGTAGCTTATGGCCACCCTGAGCTTCTCATGAAGCTAAGTAGGGTTGCCCTTGGTTAGTACTTGAATGGGAGACTGGCTAGCAATACCAGCTTCTCCAAGCTTTTGCTTTTTTTTTTTTTTTTGATTTTGATTTTATTGATTAGCATTCAAATATCTCAGTGAAGACAGAACAAAGATCTACCACAAAGCAAGAAAGCATGAGACAAGGCTAATCAAAAGGTATTGGCTGAAACATTTGCTTATTACGCCAACCCTTTTAACAAAAGATCTTTTTGCATGCAGCTCCTGTACACAGGGCTCGAAGCATAAAATTTCAGGGTATTCAGATTAATAAACAAAATGTTAGTTGGTTCTATATAGTTTGATTGGTTTATAATTCTTATAGCTCTTTTTTGTAACTTGAAAATAGGAAGAGTGTTCGTTTTATTTGCATTACCCCATATCTCCAGACAGTAAGTCATATATGGAAGCAACAGAGTACAATAAAGTGTGTATAATGATTTTTTGTTCAGGACATGCTTTGTTTTATAGAGAATAGCAATGTTTTTTTGACATTTTTGTTTTCACATGGTTTATATGAGACTTCCAACTCAGCTTATCATCAATTATTGTCATGGTCCTGGGTCGTGCGACCCAGTGTTTTGTGTTTAGTCTATTTTGATGTTTATTGTTTGTTTAGGTTCATTAAGTTATTCCAGCTCATTTGTAATTATATTACCCTTGTATTAAGCCTCCCTTGCCCTTCATGTGTTTATGTCTGTGTGTCTTGTGTTGTCAAGTTCATGCTGTCGCTTCTGTCATCTTCCACTGTACTCAGTCTCCCTGGTTCGTGCGTCTACCTGTCATGCGTCATGTCTGCATGGTTATGTTTAGTTCATGTCATGTCTAATCTCCATGTTTCCTGTTTTACTTTGAAAGTCTGTATTCAATGTCAGTGTATTTAGTTGCACCCTCCTGTCCTGTCGTTAGGTTCATGTGTGTCAGCTGTGCTCCCATGTGTGGCCACTTCCCCTGATCATCCCTCATGTGTATTTAGTCTCTGTGTTTCATACAGTCTGTGTCGCGTCGTCTGTGTTCCCACCCTCCATGTTGTCACAGCCAGTCTTAGTATTCATAGTTATGGTTTCCTGTGTCTTCATAGTTTTTTCCTAGTTTTACTTTCCCAGTTTAGTCATAGTTTAGTTTGTCACTGCGTTTCTGCCTTATCTGCACTCCTTGTCACCAGCCGCAATAAAGGCTCGCTTTCAGTTAAGTTTACTCCAGTCTAATCTCGTGTGTTCGCACCTTGGTCCACCACACACACCACCGCACGGTCTGCCTCCTCAGATCGTGACAATTATCACTCCAAGAAATTTATTTTCGTTCACTCTTTCAATTTCAACTCCATTAACCCTAATTTTAGATACATTTTTCATTTGTCTAGTGCTAAAAATAATCAATTTTGTTTTCTTTATATTTAATGATAACTTATTTACTTCAAACCAGTTTTTTTAATATATTTAACTCCTTTTCCGCTGTAGTCAGAAGCTGTTCTAGGTTTTTACCTGAGCAATACAGAGTGGTATCGTCAGCAAACAATACACATTTTAACAGTTTGGAAATGCTACATATGTCATTTATATATAATATACATAATTTAGGGCCCAGCACAGAGCCCTGAGGTACACCACAAGTTACCTTCAACTGCTTAGATTTTACATTATTGAATTCGACATATTGATATCTGTCATCCAGGTAATTTTTCATCCACTTGTATGCTAACCCTCTTATGCCATATCTCTCTAGTTTATTCATTAATATAGAATGATCAATTGTATCAAACGCCTTTTTTAAGTCTATAAAAACATCAACAGTATATTCCTTATTATCTATTGCATTAGATATCCCTTCTACAAGTTTACAAATACTGGCTCACACCACCAAATCAATGCACAAAACAGGGTCCACAAGGACATGGATGAGCGTGTGTGGTGTGAAGGAACTTGACTGACCTGCACTGAACCCTGATTTTGCTTTGTGGACTGAGTTCATTGATTTAGAGGGTGAGCCAATACATGTGACAATTAAAGTGTAAGTAGCTGAAATAATTTTTAACAAACGGGTAAAAGAAGGAAAAAAAATCAAAACTGTTGCACTCAAAAAACCTATTGGACAGAGACAGCGTCTTGCAAGATGGCAAGAGAGCTTGTCTTCATCGTTGCTCGTCTTGTGTAAATGTCCAGAAAGCATGAGCCATGGATCATCTGTGGAGACATGGGTAACAACACATTGGTCACTTAAATTATACAAGAAAATCACTAAAAATGGCAAAAACAGTTACCTAATTTGAAGTTCTCCACTCAAATTCAGTAAGCCGCTGGAGGAAAGTTGTGACATGAGGGTTAATGTGAACAACCTTTCGCTTCACAGTGGTCCCAGGGCAACATGTTGTCATTATGCAACATAAAATAATTTCAATACTTCACTTCACGTGTGCGTCATACGTCACATTGTACATCAGGTGAAGGTGGTGTCGGCTATCGCACCTGTCGCATTAAAAAAGCTTTAAAAACATAACAATCGCTTTAAAAACACAACCGAAGGCATTAAACTGTGATAATGTGTCACATTATCACGTATATCAGGACATCTCTTCTGAACCAAGACGAAGTG
>NW_024586195.1:0-5510 GCF_018398535.1 Haplochromis burtoni
TCTGATTCAGTTATGATAAAAATATATGCAGTTTGTTTTTTTCCTGAATACTATCATTGTTTATATTTACTGCGGGGAGAGACTGTAAAAATAAGTTTTATAAGGAAAACGCTCGAAAGCCTGTGAGCAAAAACAACCCCCCTCCCAACTCCCCCAGTCTTTCCTATTGGTGGAAAAATGCACTATGTGGATCAATCAAAAAATGATATGGCAAGATGGCATTTAGATGTTTAGGAAGGAGTGACGGTGGTGTTTTGAGATGTGAGAGATTTGCGACATTTAGCGCAAATCTTGTGTAGTTAGTGTGTAGTGTAGTCAATAGTTTTGTTGTGTGTGTCAGAACAATGAGGCGACTGCTGAATGTTACAGGAGTGATACATCTCCTGTTGTCAGGCCTGCAGGTATCAGGCTGTTTCTCCTTTATCTCATAGTGGACAGAAATTATTTTTTGGAGTGGCACAAATAATTTGTGTGGCATCAGATTTGATGCAGAACACCTGATTGTTCTGTAAATAGTTTGAAATGTTTATTTAAAAAACGCCTTGGCTGCATTTTTAGGTAAACAGCTGCAAAAAACTTTGTTGTTTGCAGCTCAGTTACTTTTTTGAAGAAGTAACTATATAATTAATTGCCCAACATTGGTCTTTATATTCTGTATTTTGCAGACAGAGAGTTACAGGACTCTCTCCCAGACCACAGACTCATAATACAAGTCAGAGCTTTATAAAAAAAAGAAAGAAAAGAAAGTTGTGTTTTCAAAATTGGAGTTCAAGTTATTTTTTACTTCCAATAGTCTTAACATGCTACACAGGTCATGAACAAGACTTTTTTTTTAAATTTTCATTGTAAGTGGGCTAAAGCAGTTAATTAAAAGTAGTCTAACATAAATGTAAATGCTGTAATTTGATTATTTTAATAAACCATGTAACTTGGATGGATTCGATGCTGGCGTGACCACAGTGCACACTGTCTGCTGTTGCTCACAGTGGTCCAAGGGACCGCTCAGGGAGTTTGTGTGTTCGCTCAGACACATTAAAAATTAGAGAGAACATTGCCTGTGACTAATCACGCACTTGTGGTTGATCATCCTGTGTACTGGCTACTTCTTAAGGCAGTGGCTCAGAGCTTCTCATTGCTGGACTACTGAGTAAAACACGTTAGTGTAAATCCTGGAGTTGTGATCTTCAGAGTTTCTTCGTGGTTTCCTGGTTGTGAATTTCTCATCTCCTTGTATATAGATTCCCCGGACCCGTTCTGTAACCCCTGTGCCTTGGCTAAAAAAAATAAAATGCATTATTATTATCTGACCGTGTGGAGTGTGTGGGCAGTGAGGAGTGGATTTTCCCCGAGAAGAATGTGTGGAGCGGTGATCGGTGTGTGAGTGGGAAGAACTCTTTCCCCAAACCTTCCCATGGATCCCTGGATCCACTGGCTTTTCCCTCAGTTGTATATATTACACCTGGTGTCAATAAATAAAGAACTGTTTAATCATAATTCACAGTCTGCGCTGGAGTCCGACCTGCCTGCCTTGACAGAATGGTCCAGCCATTATGGAATCAGTAGACTCGGATTCTAATCACGCAGGAAAGGATCCGGTGGAACTGGGTGCCAGGTCGGTATTTCCTTGGAATTTGCACTCCGTTAAATACCAGTGGTCTGTTGTTTGGCAACCAGAGTTTGGAACCTGTGACAGGAAGTGAAAAAGTCTCCATGCAGTTTGAAGGAGAGCAGCTGTGTGTGCAACTGTTTCAAAATGAGAACAGAGGGATCAGAGAATGAACGTGTTAATAAATAGTGATGAAAATGATATTAAATAAATGTCTTAGTGTGTTAATACAGGTGCCCATGGACTTGACTCAACTTCCTCCATGAGTACAGCGGCAAAATGATAGGTTAACTTAATTGGAACAACAAACAGGCCAGGTTGTGGCTGAAAATTTCACAGCTTTACCTCTCATCCTGTCGTTATCCTGAGAAGAAGCTCTGAGGATGGTCAATGTCTACCTGAAGACAAAAGGCAGCTCCAGAGCAACAGAGTCGACTTCAAGAATCAACAGCAGAGAACAGACAGCAACAATGACCAAAAACTCTGAAGGGTCCAGCAGCATTTGCAAAAACCATCGTGGATTGAAGCATGCGTTCTTAATCACAAGCTGGGAGTTGGACTTGATGGGACTGTCTGGGTTTCACATTTGCCATGCTGGAAGTTAACCGGCAAAATAAGAGACTGAAAAGAGGAAGAGAGAATGAACAGAAAAGAAGAAACAGCTCATTGAGCCTCTCATGGCTGAAGATGTCGGGGAGCAGACAGCAGCTGTGAGAAGAGGAGACGAGGACGGGTGAGAGAGGAAGGCTAGTGTTGTTAATGTGAGAGCATATGAAAATTGGGTTGAAAATTGAGGCTGACTGACTTGTGGAGGTTGAGAATGTGTCCAGAGCATCGCGAATAAAATAAAGAAAGAAATGAAGAAATAAACTAATAATTATGTAAATGAATAGAAAACATACATACACAAATAGAAACAGGTGAAATTCTTTTTGGAGAGAATCAGGAGCGGGGGGGGGGGGAGGCAGTTTGAATCCACAGCTCAACGCAAAAATATGCATTAATCTGAATACAAACTCATACATGCAATGAAGACCAGCTTAGACTCATGAATTCTAATATATCACATATATGCTAAATGGTGTAGATTTAACAGACACTTGCTATCAGATGCTGAGGTTATCCATTGCTGAGGAATAACTCTAGAAGTTGCAGGACAACAGGTGGGCTTTTGTTAAAAGGAAAAATTTAATTTTAAAATAGTAAATTGGAAGAGGTCTTGTGCTGATTGAGCAAAAGAAGTGATCACTGTAGGAAGAAAAAAGTACTTTTGTGGTAATGTTTTGATTTCGTTGTTTATTTCTGTTGTCATGGCAACTTGTTGAGTTATTACTCAATATGCAAATTAGTTGAGTGTTCTTAGATTAGGGAAAGATGAATTGGTTGAATGCGTGGAGACAAAAAAAAGAAGAAAAAACTTGAGTGTCCTGTTTGGTTGTATGAGTGAAGCTTGCACTGAGAGAAACATGGCTATGACTGTGTGAGAAGAATTGCTTGGTCAAATATATGATAGCATGGTACAGGATAATTAAATAAAGTGGTTAGGTCTGTGACTAAAATGTGTGCAGTAGTGCAGACCTGGGGAAGAAATTTATAATCTAGTGATGATACATTGTCATAAAGTGTTTAGGAAGTGGCCGATTTTGGTTTTTTTTGATTTAGTGATAGGTTGATGCAATCAGTTAGGTTTGGGTTGTTTTTCTCTTTTTAACAGACAGAGTTTTTCTATACATGGACATGTCCAGAACTGGGCCCAATATTTTTGTAGCAGTGCACTTAAAGAAAACCTGTCAGGTGTCACAATTATGGTGATGATGTTTTGTGTTTTGATGATTTGATAATCAGCTCTCTTTCTTATTTTTGTTCTAAGCAGGCCTGCAAAATTGGAATTAACAGCGCTGTAAAATATTTTCTTGAGAGCAAATATAAGGTGAGCTTTTGCAGATTACAATGGGCTTCGGAGAAGGCTGGCTATGGGGGACCCGATCAGAGTGTGAGTCCCTGTCTAAAAGGATTGCAGTGAGTCAATCCAGTCCAAAATCATAAAGAATTGTTTTTCCTTTTAAAATGATGACGTGATCTTGCAGGTGATGGAGACTGGAATAGGTTGCGCGCAGGACTCCGTTATCAGCAATATCTAGTGTGAATGCGGGTGAATGAAGGCGTGGGACTGGACTGTGACTGGACTGACGATGTGGACTAAAGTGTTGACTGACTTGACACTGAGACAAAGACTACACCAACTTTAGGATTAGTAAATATTGAAAAATAATTAACAATGCTGGTAAGAAAAGGGTGGATGCTTTGTTTTGTTTTTTGCAGGAGCAGGAGGATAAGAGAGACCAAAGTGGGAGACTGTAGATTCACATGAGAGTGTGGAGCTGCAGACTGAACCCTTTGGCTGCAAATTTTGAGTTACTGATGTTTGCATTAAAAAAATACTGTCTTATTGGCTGTGTTTTGATTAAGGTATCACATTATGCTGTTGGGAAAATGTCAAATGCTAAAGTGGAGAAAACTTTTTATAAGACTCATGACTGGAATATGTCACTATTAACCATAGCAGGTCTCTGTAGACTGAAGTCCATTAAATATTATAGAGGAAAATAGCCAAAACCAAAACAATATTTCTGAATTACATAGGGGAATGGGAGATTTGCCACATTCAAAATACAGTTATGGAATAACAAAGACTGGTCCAAGTGACCGAGGTTTTTCCCTTTAAAATAGTAAATTATTAAAAAAAAAAAAAAGAGCATGTGAAGAGCGGTAGGGGCATGTGATAGGACGTGGTACTGCAGAAAAACAAGAGCAAATTAAAAAAAGAAAAAAAAAACTATTTTTTGTAGCTTTGATAAATTAAAATGTACCATTACACTCAGAGGATCAACATGAAATCAAAACATGTAAATTTTGTATGAAGCAAATGGCAAATAACTGTTCTGTCCTAAGCTTTTGCTTTTTATAGCATGCATTTAACCACACAACCAGTTTTCACGCAAAAGGAGGGTAATTGCAAATGTTTGAGGGAGGATATCACTAATATTGGATTGAAGATTCTCTGGGCAAGTGGTTGACTGAAACATGCTGAAAATAAAAGCTATTAAGGGAAGAATATGCAGTGCCACACTATCAGACGCCAGTGACGGTTGGGCTCAGTGATGAATCAGGTGAGCTGGATTCATGGTTGAATAAAGACATAAATTCCCTGTTGTGGTCAGTGAGGGAAGGATAGTGGGGAAAACCGAGTTTCAAATGTGAAGTTCATGTTAACACAGAGGTTTTGTTTCTAGTTCCGAGAATGCAGGCTCTGGGCAGAGCCAGGAGTTCAACTGACTTAACATGATAATTAAACTGATTTCATTTCTTAACACAGGTTTACAGGCCCGGAGCAAATATACTCGAGGGGAGAATTTCTGAAGTTTTCTGAGAAATAATATGACTAACCTTTTTCTTTCAATTTCCTAGTTGTGGTGAAGCCTTTTCATTCTGGGTGACACATGAGAATGTGTCAAAAGGGGGGAATTTTAGGTTTAATTTGAAACAATGGAATATATGATCAGTGTATGACTTTTTTGTGTTTGATAATTTAGGTACGGTAAAACTTAGGCGTAAATCATTATTTTCATGTTCAAGGTTTAGAGAAAGAATCCCGTTTAGAAGATAAAATGCCTGTGTTCATGAGAAGTTGACTAGCACACTGAAGGGGAAACTGTGGGACACCAGGCTGAATGAAACACATGCTTTTGTGAAAGTAGGGAAAATGTTAGGATTGAAAATGTTTGATTTCTTTTTGATTCCTTTGAATGGTAAATGGTAAATGGCCTGTATTTGTATAGCGCTTTACTAGTCCCTAAGGACCCCAAAGCGCTTTACACATCCAGTCATCCACCCATTCACACAC
>NW_024586196.1:0-5503 GCF_018398535.1 Haplochromis burtoni
TGACCTAAGTATTGAGACATGTGTCCTAGCGTCTGTAAAAAACTGTAACGCCCACTCACATCATGGGCCATCTGACCTCAGGAAATCACATGATAGGGTGGGGTTGGGTTTCACAATGAGCTCACCCAAAACCTTGGCTGGTTGTGACCTACACTCGTTTTCACACGCTGGCTCATATGACTAGGTAGAGGATCATTAGGGGGTCCATGTCCGTCTTGGGTACACTCCCATAGGGCTTAAATCTCTGACTCTCCACCATTTAACCCTAGAACTGAAGAAGCTTCTGAGATGAGAGGTGAAACGTCTTCAAGCAACTCTCCAAAAGTTGATTCTGTTCATCTGGACGTAGCATTTTGAGGGAGAAACGTTTCGTCACTCATCCAAGTGACTTCTTCAGTCTCACCTGACTGCAGGTTTCCCCAAACAGTACATTTGCATAATGACTGAAACCAGCCCAGTGACGGAACAATGGGCTGGGAGGTCAGTTCCTTAATCTTAATTATGCAAATTCTCATGACCAATGATAAACAACCTCTGATCAATGGCCACGAGTAACATTCACAGAGAGTTGGGGAATGGCTGCAATCACAGCATTGTAAGATGGTGAAAGATGTACCCTTGGGCCCCCTCCTTGATTCAGAGATGGTCTTTCCCTTTTCACATAAATGGCCTCCTTGACTCCGCGCTCAAACCAGCGTTCCTCCCTGTCCAAGATGTGTACATCCTCATCATTGAAAGACTGTCCACTGGCCTGTAGGTGTAAATATACTGCAGAGTCCTGGCCTGACGAGGTAGCTCTTCTGTCTTCAAACAACCTAAGTCCAGACGCTTTTCTTTCCAAGCTACTTAGACTATGATGACCTGGATGACTGAGAGCTTTCAAAGACAAACAACTTGTTGTTGAAATGTCTTTTATTCATTACTTTTTTGTTGTGTGGTTCTGGCTCATTGCTATTGTCTGTAAAAACAACTTAATCTGACCATGCTGTGTGTGTGTGTGTGTGTGTGTGTGTGTGTGTGTGTGTGTGTGTGTGTGTGTGTGTGTGAATTACCCTGTATGTCATTTCTGTGAACATAGGTTTTTTTTATGTTTTTATCTTTGATATAAGGCACTGCTACATAGAACAAACCAAAGAGCTTCCTTAGTGTCTCACAGTGAAACATTAAGAAGCAGTGTGTCCTGGCAGCTTCCACAGCCTGAAATGAGCGAGTTCAGATGATGACAGTAACGTGTAAAGGAAGTAGTACTACCTGCTGACTCAGCAGGACCCTGAAAAACATGCAGTGTGTAAGAAACATGTGGAGTGGAGACCAGATGCTGTTTTTGTCAGATTATTAGAGAAAGATATTGTAAGAAAATTACATTTAAATTCAATAAATGTTTTAACCTCAGACAAATCTGAGTTTTGTTTGAATACTATTAGCATTACAAGATGCAGTGTCTAACTACAGGTCAGAATAACATCGAATAAAATGATAATATTTGTTCCCATGAAGCTGAGGCTTTCATCACACAGGAGATTTAAAACTGATCACATGCTAATGGTTATAAGTTGTTATTTAAACAGTGCCAAGTTATTTTCCTGAGAATTTGTTCTGAGGAACTTTGAGATAACATTGTTAACTTCTGTCCTACAATCCAGGAACACCACCCACACCAACTCCCTTTGTTTTCCTATGAGTAGGGTTTTTTTTTTATATAGTGGTCACACTGTTAAAATTCTTCTGGTGAAACTCTGTAAAATGAAATGGGAATATAAAGAAAAAGGATGAAGGTGAAAATTGATTTGATGTTTAAGTGTTGAACAGCAGCAATTAATAACTGATGAACATATTGATTTATTCCTCCTACAGTTACCTGGTCACAGCAGGATGAATCTGCTAGTTTAAAACGAACACATTTCTTTTCAGGTCTATAGTCAGGCTGACAAAGAATCGGAGCTCTACTGAGCCAAGGATTCCTTTAACTTGTGATGACTTCATGAATTCCTTTAGAGTTAAAACTTCATGCTGTGTGTTCTCTTTTTCCCTACTTCCTACCTCTGCATGCCAGACTTTTGTTTTTTGGGGGGAATTCATGCAACAAAGCTTTTTGTTGGGTCCATCGTCCATCTATCTTCATTACATACCACAGGCTTTTGAAATAGTGATAATTAAACTTTTAGATTTCTAGCCTTTTCATGTCAGAAATCCTTTAAAGAGCAGTTGTCAAACAGCTGACTGATAGTTAACAGTTTATGTGAAGTGTTTCAGTCAGGATTTGTAATACAGCAATCCGAGCATAGAGGCGGCTTTAGCGAAGGTTACTAATGACCTTCTTCTGGCCTCTAGCAGTCGACTCTGAAACTAGATGAATACCCCAATTACTTAAACGGCAGAAATGTCTTACAGACATAAAAAACAGGATGACCTCTAAAATTCAGCTTCTAAATTCAGATAAAACTGAGTTAATTGGACTCAACCCTGAAAATCTCAGAAACATGGTGTCAGATGCTTGCTGTGAGGAACGTTGGTGTCATTTTTGACCAGGATACGTCCTTCAGCGCACATATTAATCACATATGTAGGACTGATTTCTTCCATTTGCACAATATCTTGAAAATTACAAAACCATCTGAATATTTCTTTTCCTCTTTGCCTTGGATGTCACCTGTAAAGAATCATAGAGTCTAGTTAATAATGGTGGGGAAACACAGACTATGCTGGAGACCAAAACCATTTTTTTGTTCGTTTGTTTTTTCATATCAGGTGGTAAACATGATATTAAACTTGTAGCATTGGAAATTTTAACATGGGAGTCTATGGGGACTGCACCATCTGGGACTGTCAGGGTGGTCTCCTACCCAGGGGATCATCCCACCTCTTGTGAACACACCCTGCTTACCATGAAAAATGATCCTCTCCTTCTGAGAGTGGAAAAAAGTCTGTTGGCTAAGTGTGAACAGTTTTGGTTCCCTTGGGTGGATGTTTCACAGATGAAACCTTTAGCCTCTGATTTCTCTTAGAGCTCCAAGTGGGATCATCGGTAGCTGTTCAACATCCTGCAGTTTCTCAAGTATGTCAAAGATAAAATGAAGCCCTAAAGATTTTCCTTCACATTGTAACAAAAGGCGGGCACAATGCACAGCTATGCCTTCAGCAGGAATCCACACCAAAGCTCAGTTGAGGCTCATATGAAACTTCTGTGGTCACACATAAGTGGGTGGTGGTTTTGCCCTTTTTCTGTTGCAGTATGAGTGAAAAGGTCCACATTAAGTGCAGAAGCCTGAACATGAGGATTTTCTCTTTAATCTAAAAAATGTTGTGCTCCATTGAGCTTGGTCTGTCTGATTTTGATGTTTTGCTGATAACTTTCTCATTCTTGGGTAAGCACTGGTTCTATTTTGTCAGCCTTCTCTGTGTGTTTTCTTCCTGATTTGTGCAGAATGCACACAGTTAATACAAGCTGTTACAGGTCAGGGTCTGAAGAGCATTGCAGTTGGTTAAACAAATAACACTGAACTTGAAAAAAGACCTCCAACTAGTTAGGTCAGGTCCTTCTTAGTAACAGCAGCTTTATAGCAGCATTATAAAACCTGTGTGTTGGCATATTCAAGTTCATGAACTGGAGCCTCAGACGTTTAATGTATCTGCAGTGAGAACTTCACTGAAGTTGTTCATAAAGTTCTGGAAACAGATCCTTAATATTTTATGTACCTTTAAATCTGCAGGTCCTGCTAACTTTACCCTCTTATTTTGAGTTCCTTAAACTTAAACTGCATAAATAACAGAGACAAGAGCATCAGGCTCTCCCACACTGCCTTTATTTCATCTCAGAGCTGACAGATGAAAGCAGAGAACATATTGCAGTTATTACCGACAGTATTTCTCTGCCTTATTATTATTCCTACAATACTTGTTTGTTTGTTTTTCCAGATGTTTTGGGGGGTGGCACATGGGGACCATGCATTCCACTGTGGCAGAGGTGGCAAGACAATTTTATTTCTAAAGCATCTTTCAGAGCTAAATTAGATGCTTCACAGAATAAAACTGCATTAAGATTTTCTAAAATACATAAATATCAATGAGAAAGGGGTAAACTCAAACAAGTTTAACCTGCCCAAACAGCACTTTTTTTTATGTATGCCTGTTGTGTAGTGGTCCAACCTTTGTCTAACAAGTGAATATTCCCTGGTTTGAGCCTATGTGGTGACACAAATCCCTCAGGGTTTGCATCGGAGAGGGGAGGTTGTGTAAAAATCTACCAAATCGAATATGTGGGCTGTTTGCTCTGGGGAATAAGGGGCTAGCTAAATACAGCCTTTGTTTAAGTGAGGTTCTGCACCGATATCAGTGCTTTTCACAAAAAACTTGAAAAATTAACCAAAGGGTTGATCCTGTACTGCTAGTATCAGTCTGTTACCAGTATCAGGGTATGGATCTAAATATTACTAGCTCTTACTCCTACTGGGGAACACACTCAAAAAAATGAATGAGGTGGATTGTTCAGTGTATATTAATTATTTATTTTCATTTTACTTAAAATATATGTTTTTGTTAAGTTAACATATGTTTTTCTAATCAAGTCTACGTAATTGTGTCTATTATTCAACGTACATAATACTAATGTGTTACTTGATCGCATAACATTTAAGTTAAGTCAATTAGGATCGATATACCTTGTATATCCACAAGGTGGCAGTAATGCAAAAACAGTTGTAATGAAACCGCGCAGAACAAGAAGGTTTCACGGCTTGTGCCTGCTCATGCGCAAGACTTCAAATTTAACTGAAAAAGGCTGTTTTGGCGCCAAGCTGCTGTTTCTTTGAGAGGTAAGACCACTTTTTTCTTTGACTATGTTGTGTAGTATCTATATGTCCAGCATGGTTATATTTTGCGTTTGTCTTACAAGACATGTTATATCGTTTGCGTGCGCTTGTTTTACATTAGTTTTACTGGGTCCTGGACATGCTTATTTTGTGGACTGTGTAAGAAACATTTTTATTGTTTTTTGTTTTATTAAGGGATTAGCTACAGGGGTTCATGGGGTTATTCTTTCAAGGGGTTATTTTTCCATTTGCTTTCTTGGGATTCCTTTTCTGTAATCCGAGAGTCGGAAATATCGAATAGGATAGCAAGGATAGCATAAAGTGACATTTAAAATCCAAAAAGTCAAGGGCGAAAGCCACTGTGACACCATTGTTCTGCTCTATCAGTAATCTGTATTATGTAAAAATGGTCTGTAAATACAGCATGTTTCCTAGCGGAGTTATACATATCAATGTAGTTATAAATTACAGTTTGTGAAAGTACACACTTAATTTTTTTAATAAAATTATTCAAGACATATCACTCATATGTCTTGAATAATTTTATTTTACAGACAATGGAGGTCGACAGACCTGGTGATAATTGCTTCTATAGAAAGTTAGCACATGGCAGTGTCAATCTCTTGCTTTTCTTCTGAGTAGTATTTTATTTAGTTGTAATTCAAACAATAATTTGCTTCTTGAAATTAAGTTAA
>NW_024586197.1:0-1546 GCF_018398535.1 Haplochromis burtoni
CGGCTGAATAAAATATTGGCTCTTATGATTTGAAAGTCTTAGTTTTCATTTTGTTCAAATTTAAAGAACATCCCAACTTTTCTGGAATTATGTATGTACCTTGCATTTTGGTATCCCTGATTAGTCCCAACCAGCTGTTCAATATTTCCTTAATCATCCTTTTTGTAAATAAAGCTTTGGGTTCCCTTTGTCACCTGTCATGTCTGTCACTGTCTGGTAACCTTCTCTCATGTGTTCCTGGTTTGTGGCTTGTTGGAATATTTTACAGTTGTGAACTTGGCATTAAAAAGACACACCTTGTATTATTCCTGGCTGCCTTGCAGTCCTTTTCCTGTAACTAAAAAACATTCAGATCCTTAAAAAATATAATGTCTGCTCTTTAAAAAAAACAAAAAAACAAAGTTACAGTCCTGCAATGACTGTATTGCGTCTATTTTTAATATTATTATTTAATTTAAATACAATCAAAATTGTCACTTTGTAGTTTTTTCTAAGCATTTGAACTTTCAAAAACTAAAATTAAATATCCTGTATCACAGTTACAGTTTGAAAAAATCAAACCTGTGAAAATGAGCTGTAAATTCAGAGTGATGATGGTTTTTCATATCGTTAGCTTCATAGCATAAGTGCCTAAGTCATTTTTTGGTCAAATTGAGATTTTTGCCTAACTTTACTCCCCTACCACTGCTGCATCATCCTGTCCGTCTGCCTATGTCATCACAAAAAAATGACTTAGGCACTTATGCTATGAAGCTAACGATGTGTAGTCTCTGACTAACGTCATTAGAAGGGGCGGGGCTCCAGCTGGGTATTCCCGAGATGACGGTAACGTCTCTGCGTGTTTCCTTCTTTCTGTGGCTCCTCCTTCCTGGACTTGGTGTTTGTGAATGATGCTGGTGGCCGTTTCCATGTGAAGGTAGCGTTAGCAGTTTGTAATGTTTTCCTTGCAGCTCAGTTCCAGCACAAATCTGCCGCTCAACAGTAACGGATTCACAGCTGGACCATTTAATGTGTGAGACTGACTCAGACTGATGATCTCTAGCATAGCGATGGCGGCTGACCGCAGTAAGGAGACCTTAAGTAAGGAGACTTTAGCCTGGCTGGTAGCTCAGCACCGTGTAAAATGCAGAGAGGCGTCATACATGACATTCTTTATGTTTACAGCTGGTGCGGAACGTTTGACCAAGTCTAATCTCAACACAGAACTTCATACTTCCCTAATTCTAGTTCTTACAAGTTCGCTCGGGAGTGCAGACTTCCGAGGACACGACGCGGTAGTTCAGCAGTAAAGGCAGTGTACGGGACGGCGTCACAGCTAAGCTCAGCTCCAGTGTTTTTGTTACCATCTCCCGTTAATTCCAGTGATTAATATTTATGATGGAATTTGTTCATGATATGCCCAATTACTCGAGTTCTTTAAAAAATATTAGTAAAAAAGTATTTTCAAGTGTTTTAGCAAAATGCGAGGGTGTAAAAGTACCATCATTGTGAAATCATTCAGAAAGATTGCATGGACTGATTTGTTCATTGATGTGATTAAGAGGAC
>NW_024586197.1:1566-2801 GCF_018398535.1 Haplochromis burtoni
TTATGTATGTACCTTGCATTTTGGTATCCCTGATTAGTCCCAACCAGCTGTTCAATATTTCCTTAATCATCCTTTTTGTAAATAAAGCTTTGGGTCCCCTTTGTCACCTGTCATGTCTGTCACTGTCTGGTAACCTTCTCTCATGTGTTCCTGCCTGGTTTGTGGCTTGTTGGAATATTTTACAGTTGTGAACTTGGTATTAAAAAGACACACCTTGTATTATTCCTGGCTGCCTTGCAGTCCTTTTCCTGTAACTACAAAAAAACAAAACAAAAAACATTCAGATCCTTAAAAAATATAATGTCTGCTCTTTAAAAAAAAACAAAAAAACAAAGTTACAGTCCTGCAATGACTGTATTGCGTCAATTTTTATTATTATTATTTAGTTTAAATATAATATACAATCAAAATTGTCACTTTGTAGTTTTTTCTAAGCATTTGAACTTTCAAAAACTAAAATTAAATATCCTGTATCATAACTACAGTTTTAAAAAAATCAAACCTGTGAAAATGAGCTGTAAATTCAGAGTGATGATGGTTTTTCATGTGTAGTCTCTGACTAACGTCATTAGAAGGGGCGGGGCTCCAGCTGCGTGTTTCCTTCTTTCTATGGCTCCTCCTTCCTGGACTTGGTGTTTGTGAATGATGCTGGTGGCCGTTTCCATGTGAAGGTAGCGTTAGCAGTTTGTAATGTTTTCCTTGCAGCTCAGTTCCAGCACAAATCTGCCGCTCAACAGTAACGGATTCACAGCTGGACCATTTAATGTGTGAGACTGACTCAGACTGATGATCTCTAGCATAGCGATGGCGGCTGACTGCAGTAAGGAGACCTGTGACAAATGGTCCGACTTTAGCCTGGCTGGTAGCTCAGCACCGTGTAAAATGCAGAGAGGCGTCATACTTGACATTCTTTATGTTTACAGCTGGTGCGGAACGTTTGACCAAGTCTAATCTCAACACAGAAGTTCATACTTCCCTAATTCTAGTTCTTACAAGTTCGCTCGGGAGTGCAGACTTCCGAGGACACGACGCGGTAGTTCAGTAGTAAAGGCAGTGTACGGGATGGCGTCACAGCTAAGCTCAGCTCCAGTGTTTTTGTTACCATCTCCCGTTAATTCCAGTGATTAATATTTATGATGAATTTGTTCATGATATGCCCAATTACTCGACTTCTTTAAAAAATATTAGTAAAAAAGTATTTTCAAGTGTTTTAGCAAAATGCGAGGGTGTAAAAG
>NW_024586197.1:4126-5494 GCF_018398535.1 Haplochromis burtoni
TTGATGACAGCGGGTACTGGGTACACCACCACTCACCCCCACACCTAACTGTCAGCAAATATAAAGTAAGAGGAGTCTATTAGCAGGAACCAAAAAACATGTTCTGTACCGGCGCAAGATAGTGCTAAACATGCTATACTTTGACTTTAAAGGCTTATTTCTTAAATCCAGCTTCACAGACAGTATTAGGGCTCCATGGTGTAAATTGGCCTTTATTTATGCGCTGTTTCCTGTCCATTTTAATGCTGACTATTAAAAAGCTTGAGGTGTTGCAGATGAATATGAACAAAATTAAAAAAAAAAGTTTCAAACAAACAACTTTATTTTATACTACTGTTTATGTTATCTCGTTATTTGAGCCTTAGGCTTGTGCATTTTGGTGTCGCATTCGGTGACGCTGTTGCTCAGTATGTTACTCATAACATAGTGCTGTATGTGGCTGCAGCAGCCCGGAGGTTAGCAGATGTGTGCTGTTCCTCCTATGCTGAGTGAGTCAGCGTAAACTGACATGGCTTAAACTCTGTTCCAACCATGACTGGTTCGGAGAAGCTCTATTCTGATGTTCTCCTATGTTGTCTGTCAAAACATGGACAGAATTAGGCATATCAGCTTTCTATTGATCATGTCTCATATTGCAGTTGTGGAAAAGTTATTTCAGTGTAAGATTGTCTTTTGTTTTCTTGTCTGGCCCTATACCAACAGTGCTGAAAAAGATGTTGATAACATTGTTACATTTGCTGAATTTCAGCATTGTGCTTCATTGCCTGTTCAGGTATCCCTACTTTGGACATCTGTTCATCCAAGGAATAATCAATATTAATATTACAGCTGACCTGTAACGTGTGCAGAATAGGAACACAAAATATTTAATATACTGTAGAATCAAATAACTTATCTAACATAGAGTAATACTCAATATTTAATCAGGGTTAGGCTAGATTTTATAAACGAATTTATTGTTAGCTGAATAATTTTTGATGGGGAAATGTTATTCTAATTTAATTTGGTTTGTTTGTTTGTGATTTTAAAAAGATATTTATAGATTTTATGAAACCATTTGCATTTTAAACTCTGCGAACGACTGGCGACCTGTCCAGTGTTTCTCCTGCTGGGATAGGTTACAGTCCCCCCACAACCCGGGCAATGATAAGCTGAAGAGAATGGATGGATTTGCATTTTAAAATCAAGATAATGAACTTCAAGTATTTTTTTATTTTGTTTTATTTTATTTTCCTATCAGGATCAATCAGATATTTGGGGCGGTCGTGGCTCAAGAGTTTGGTGTTTGTCTTGTAATCGGAAGGTTGCCGGTTCGAGCCCCGGCTCAGACAGTCTCGGTCGTTGTGTCCTTGGGCAAGACACTTCACC
>NW_024586198.1:0-5492 GCF_018398535.1 Haplochromis burtoni
AGCTTTAATGCACATAAAAAAAACAGCTGCTTGTTTAAGTGAAAATAAGTGGATGGTTTTTTTTTGAGCTAGTAAAGTTGTGGAGTTGTATTTTGTAATTATATTGTCAGTTATATCGTTATTGCAAATTTTCAAATATATATCGTGATAAATATATTTAGCCATATTGCCCTGCACTAAACGTATCTGTTGTGATATAAATCATAGAGGCTTGTCTATTTGCTAATCTTAGTGTGTTTGTGCATCTTCCAACTGTGGCAGCTTGTCCAGCACACTAATCTCCGATCAGCCTCTTGTCAAAGACTTTGTGGATAACCTGTGTAAACAATGTGCTTGGGCAAACCAGAAAAAGCTGCTGGGCTCTTAGCTTGACGAGATTAAGTCAATGATAAGTGGGAGCAGATACACCCATGAAACAGACACACACAATTACGGATGGGTATTGATAAGATTTTCACGATTCCGATTCCATTTTCGATTCTATTTAACAATTCGATTCTTTATCGATTCTTTTTAAAAAAGGAGAACACTAAGGTCGATTAGCTTAGAACTTTGTTTTATATCTTCTCTTTGAACAAGATAGAAATTTAGGAGTAACATGGCCTTACAAACCCAACAGTGAGATCTTAGGAGATCCAGCCTACAGCTCTTCAATGGGTGTCACAGGGTCCCTGGGGAAAAAAATTGTAAATGTAAAATGATAACATAAATATTCGTCTGTAGCAATAACAAAGTATAACATAAATTATTCTGTAGCAATTACACAAGAATATCCAGTAATGTCCCTGCCTACAATTAAACACATTCACTTACCGAAAATCATCTGCTGTGGCAAATGGGTGCAAGCCTTTGACCACAAACTTAGTCACTGCTGGGAATAATGGGAATGGGAATAATGTAAAGAATGCCTGCAAGCATGTGAGAGGCTTTATGACTCAACACTTTGCGATGAAAGAAGAGTGACGGCTTTCACTCTGGTGCGTTTTAACTGACGTTTAAATTTTAGATTTTACTGGGCAAGCACTGCTGTCCTTGCTTTCCTGACAGGATGTCACTGCTTTTAGGACATGGAGAGCTGCTGATGCAGAAATATGGAAAAAACAAAGTCTTAACACACAGAAACAAACCTATAATATAACGTAAGTTACACAGTTGGGAACTTTTTTGCATATTCACGTTTTGCTACACAGCAATATTTGGCAAACACTGAAGCAAGATGTTCATTGCAGGCTATGGTTCATGTCATAACTGGGTTTAAACAGGAGTCAGTGTAAGCTGTGTATAGTACCGCTGTGAAAGGATTATGTGGCCACTGAGAACGAGAACACGAGTATGTCCTTCTTCCCCTCGCCATCAATCAAGACCTAGTGCTGTCAAAGTAACTGAACTTGGAGAAATGATGCAATTCATTTGTGGTCAGTCTCAGTCCTTCCACATCACGGCCACTCCACGCATTCCTGACACTTTGTCTACTCCACCCACTCCACCTCTCGCTGCTCTGCTTCACCAGAGTGCTGCCTTTACCTGAAAACTTCACCAATGAGCAGTGTTGGGCAAGTTACTTTGAAAAAGTAATTAATTATAGTTACTAGTTACTTCTTCAAAAAAGTAACTGAGTTAGTAACTGAGTTACAATATTCTAAAAGTAATTAATGCGCAAATCATGAACGAATCGTTCAATACTCGAGAATCACTTTACTGACTCATGAATCATGATTCACAAGCCCAACTGACTCACTGACTCGTCCCTGTGGCTGTTAGCAGCAATGTATCTAGCTTATAATTAAAATTGTGGAGAAAAACACAACATCCAGTATCTTAACAAAAACATTTCTGCTCTGAACTGGAAGAAAAAACCCTGAGTAGAAGCTCACATCAAGACAATAGCTCCTCGGTTCACAGTAGCATCGCTCTGCTAACATGCTAACAGCACATTTGAGCTACTCACCCCCTCCCTCCTATGCTGAATCGTAGAGCGAACGAATCACTCACTCACCCCCTCCCTCCTGGCTAGTAATTATTTAGATTACTCGTTACTGAAAAAAAGTAACGCCGTTAGTAACGCTGTTACTTGTAACACCGTTATTCCCATCACTGCCAATGAGTTAGACAAAGAGTTTCCTAACCCAGTAAATGTTAATTTTCAAGCAGTCCACAGATCCTATACCTAAGATTTTGGTAAAATAATCTATGACTAATCTTATGACAGGCAGAGCGCTACTATGGGCACAGGCCCAGTAACTCAAATAATGCGTTGTCATGTGTGTCAACAGTTCAAGTGTGTATTTGATGAAGGCACTATCTCTGATGCAGCTGCTGATTCCATGTATGCAGCAGGGAAAGCAGAGCAATGTATTTTAGGACAGTGAAAGGGGGGCTGGGACTTTCCTCCAGGGCCTAAACCACCCAAACAACTTTGCAAACAGCTTGACATTCTTGTTGGTATTCTTGATATTCTTAGCTTGTTTCTATGTGTATTAGACTCAACAACCACCTCTGAGAACATCGGCACTTCCGAGCCAGTTAAGACCAACAGGTTTTGCCTCAAGCAGCTTTTCCTGGACTCCTGGTTAACACCAGAGGAGTGGAGCAGGAGAATAACAGCTGGTGAGAAACTGGAAATACATACAATATAAAGCGTCTTGAGGCAACTTTTGTTGTGATTTGGCGCTATATAAATAAAATTGAATTGAAATGTTCTTAACACCTGTCAGCGTGGCAGAGACCAGCCAATGATTTCTGTTCTGTTCTCATTAGTGGTCCCTGTGTACCAAACAGCCTGGCAACAGAGCATGCTCTTCACTGGGAAGCGGCAGAAGGTCCAGCAGCAAGATCTCCTCCGAGTTATTCCTCCTCGGGACATGTAGGACATGCAGCCACTGCTGGGCCTTCTTTACCAGAGAAGTGGTGTAGTGAGTCTATTGACCGATTGAAGTTGAAATCTTTGATCCAGGAGCCGGTGGTAGGGAGAGTCCAGTTTGATGGTAAGGATGTCTGGGATAATGGTGTTGAACACTGAGCTCAGGTCCACCAAGAGCATCGTACTCTGAGTTTGGCCTCATTGTCCTGATTATTTCTTCATTTTAGAAATTCAATAAGGTTTTCTTTTTTGTTTTGTAGTATTGCAGTTTTGTGTTCTGCATAAATTAGCTCCCAAGTACCCAGGCAATGGTCATCAGGTAGAGATATACATCTCAGGTATTTGACTGGCCCTTAAAAACTCTTTGTTGACTACATGTTGTGATTTGCTGCACACAACTAGAAACAAATCATTACATAGATAGTGAATATGCACGTCTCAGAAGCAACTCGGCTGCAAAAATATCCCACACATTTGGAAAACCATTTGTCTCATCAACTTGATAAAGATTAACAATGAATAGATTTCAATAAAATCAATAAAAGACAGCAAGACAGGAAGGAACTCACCGGAAACGAGTGAGACAGGTCACCCACAGACACGAATCTCACAGGAAAGTGGAATTCAGAACATGGTCTGTCAGTTCAATGCATGTTTTTCTGTGACACACTCACACACCCTTATTAAAATGCCATAGCCAGTCTGTGTAGCAGGAAGGGCAGTCTCAGTGCTTCATCTCTTAATCATGATTGCTGCGAACAGATCTCTATTTCTTGACTGTCAGCGAGTCTCCTGATCCTTAGTGCTCAAAAAAATATTTTTGGCCGCATGATGAGGAGGTGTATTCACAGTGAGAGGAGAACGTAGGACCCAAATTAAAGCTTTCATTTTATTTCTAATAAATACCAGTTAATGTTAGTGTTCCTACAGTTTTTTTCCAGACTTAGGAAAGAAATATTTTTCATGCCAGGCAAATGCTGCCTTACACAAAAAAAGATCGATTCTCAGTCACTCAGAGCAAAGAATACAGTTTATTAATTTTACACAGCAAATACCTAAAGACGAGACACCAGCAATGTATTGGAACTGGGAAGAAACGTGGAATGGTGCATTCCTATCTAGTGCACGAGTGCATGACTGCGTTCAAACACAAAGTGTACAAGAAGAACCTCAAAGATGTGCTCTAGCTGTTAATAGGTGTACATTTAAGAGTTGCCATCTCGGCTTTGTGGTAAAGGTGGAAGCAATGAATGCATCTTTTTTTCAGCCATTAGGGAGACATTTAGGCCATAGACAGTAAAAAAGATTAATTGGGTCTGAAAAATGAAATGTGATGCCTAAAAACCCAGATGTTGGGATGTTGATCGCTATTGCTGAAAAATAAAAATCTGATTCTACAAAAGTCTACGAGGAAACAGTTTCTGACCTGATATCTCTAAATGCTCTGCTGCTGGGTTCATGGGCTCAGTCATATATAACATCTGCTTTTTCACCCACAGTGATAGCTATCACCTGCTGTCACCTGCTGTCACTGTAAAGTGTGGAGCGCTGTCTGGACTACCAGCTTCAAAGGGGGACTGAAGAACCTGGACGTCCTGTGACGCTGTAGCCCAGGACTTTTCATGAGGTAATTTTTTTTCCTGACACATTTTCATGTTATAGAGACAATACTGACATCTATTGTGAAAACACATACACTTTAAGATGTAAAATAATCATTAGGAATTTTGCCTGAAGTGAGCAGCAACATCTTGATAGTCGGCTAAAATCTTGTACTTGTGTTGTTGTTTTACACTCCTAATGTGTAGTTATCATTTGGAAATGAGCGCCATCAAAGGAATATAATGCTAAAACTGTGTCCTCTCTGAAGAAAAATACCTAAATGATCAAAGTTGCTTTGTTTCAATAAAGACGTATAATTAGATGTTTTATGAACATTAAACATATCTGCTGGAGCTCCATGCTGCAGTTGCTGCTGACTTACAGACAATTAAAAGGGTGCTGAATGAATTTCCTTGACCGGAGAAAGACTCACTGTTCAGCATCCTCTATTAATCTAATATCACTTGTCACTGAAACACAAACCCTGCATGTATAGAAGCGAATACAGTGATATACAAATATGGTCAAAACAGGTTAACAGGTTTGCTGACTTTACATGAGAATCCTCCTTATAGAGTGAAAGCAAGAAGAAAAGTGCTGCAGAGGAAGGAAGGAGACTAAGAGCAATCGATACACTAGCAGAAAGAAGTCCATGGCGAGTGGAAAATGCAAACAGAAGGCAAATGAGAATAAATAAAGGACAGACAAAAATAGAGAGGGATGATTGGATCTAAAACATTTAAGTGCCCAGGAGATACGGCGTACACACCGTCCCACACTCCAACAATGGCCAGAGCATCAGCTGGTCGCTGAGAGCGTCTGTCCTCTTGCTGAACTCACAAACACACACACGCATACAAACAAGCACACACACTGGTAACACAGAGTTCAGGACAATCCCGTGGGATGAGCTGTCATCTTCATGGTTACAGTCCAAGTTCAGAGCTAGGACATAGACGGCACACACACACACAGCAGTGTCCACCATGTTCGTTGGTCAATGCACACACACACACACACACACACACAC
>NW_024586199.1:0-5490 GCF_018398535.1 Haplochromis burtoni
TTCTGCTTTCACTTCTGCAAACTCTCCAAGCCTGTTTCCTGTCCTGTTACTTTTAGCCTTTCTGAAAGACACACACACTGTTCAACCTCTAAACGCAATATAAACTCCAGATTATATTATTAATGCAATGGTAATGATGACAATTATTTAACAATCGCAGTAAAATAATTTCCCTGCTCCACACAACATATTTGAATTCTCGAGACTGAATCCATAGACCACAGAAACAAACACAGCACTACACATTGATTTTAACATGTATTTTTAAAGCATTCTGTGAAAAGAGCTTGTTGCGGGGTGTGGTTGGTGGCTCGGCCAGAGTGGAGGAGTGGAGTGGCAGGTTCAGGGTGTGGTATCAGGGACACTTGTTTGTCACAGCCAGCGAGCATCTTCTAATCATGCCTTCCCTATTTCAGTAGCAGCCAGGCCAGAGAGAGGAATCTGCTGCTGGAGAAGAGCACCGGAGCCAGAGCAGTGTGCACTGGAAAGTGCCACGAGTTACTAACTTTGTTTGATTGTGTCAAAATAAAAGTCACAGTCACACAGTCACAGTCAGGTCCTTTTGGGATTAGAGGTCTTCTCATTATTTAGAATTTTCAGCTTGTAAACAGAGATGACTAAAGCTGCCAAACTCTGGAACAGTCTTACTGAGGTCAGAGTGTCTCCATCATTAGTGTTTCATATATCTTTTATAATACTTTTTTTTTTCATTTGTTATGGTTTTGTGTCATTGATTTGTTGTAATTTTTTGCTCTGTGAAGCTTTGCAAGTAAGAGCTGGGTGAATTACATTATAAATAAGGAAAATTGAAGAAAAATATTTGTATATTTCATATTCTAAACTTTAGCTCGTATTAAGAAAATTAAGCTAAAGAAGGCATAAATACACATTTTTTGAATTGTGTTCACCTTTATGAAAAAAGACTGAAATGTTTTTATTTTATTTTTAAAATCGTGTCTTTAATGCTATTTGAGCTAAAGTATCTGCTGATATATGCACACTGATCAAACCTGCTGTTTTTGTTTTTTCATCAGGTTGACTTTTTTGATGATAAAAAGAATATTTAACAGCTGAATGTTTTTTTTTTTAAATTTCTCTGTACAAATATTAACATTAATGCACATATTTGCCACATATTTACAGTCATTTATCAAATAATCATTTTCAATTATTCTTAAGTACATATTTGGAAAAAGTAATAGCAATATTTAATTAAGGTCTTTAGATAACTTAAGGGCTTGCTGGTAATGTTCCATCAAACTGAATATTTTAACTTTTGAAGAAATGAGAAAGGAATACAAGAAAATTAAGACTGAAAATGTTCATAAAACAATTGATGCTGACTCTGATGACCTGTTAATTTCCATTCTGAATTCTGTGGCTCATCTGTTATTGAATTCTGCATCCACTCCATTGGGTTCAGAATACAACTTGCTGGAGAGCAGCTCAAAGTCCTTGAGTCAAAGTCATTTCTCAGTTGAATATTCTCTTCAAGTATGTCACAGATATGTTGACAACAGATGTTATCATAAAAACAACAAAGTACAGCGGTACATTTATATAACTTTTTTTGCAGAAAACTTTCTCAATTAAATGAAATCTTTAAAATGTTTTGATGGTGTTCTCCTCCAGCCTGTGAGATTAAAAGGACTCAGTGAATTCATTCATGCTTGAAAGGCAGCCAGACATTCCTGAATTCTGCCCCTCTGCATTTCAGCTACTGTGAGCTCCTGGAGTGACTCTTTAGTGTCAGGAGCTATAGTCACATACAATTAATTTTGTGTGTTGAAATCCTCTTCGTGGTCAAAGCGGTGCATATTAGGCCAGTCGAATCAAATTCAGTACATTTTTTTTTTCAAATCAGTTGAAATTTATTTATTTAGTGCCAATAAAAAACAACAGCCATCTCAAGGCATTTTATATTTTAAGGCAAAGACCCTACAATAATACAGAGAAAACAAAAAAATAATCATATGATCCTCTTTGAGCAAGCACTTTGGCAAAGGACAAACTGTTATGACCAGTTCAGGGTGAGAGGAGTAAGACAGGACAAAAGACACAATGCAGAAGAGACAGCGATTAATAACCATCATTATTAGGCTTTTGAAATTAATCAGACAGACGGAAACAGGGCAAATGTGCTTCGACACATATCTTTCTTTATGGACCTTTTTCATTCTAATGGGACCATAGTTAAAGAAAAAAGATCATAATGTTCAGTAAGAGTTAAAACTGTCATCTCACCATACATTTCTGAAAGGTTTTTATGGACAACATGTCTAAAGGGAGGGAAGGACAATTTTCTCATAGACATTTAATTTGTAGACAAGAGTATTCTAGCATTACATATATGTCAGTCATCCATGTCATTGTAGTCTAAGGAGCTTGGAAAGAAAAGCGTCTGGACTTCTTTAAGTTGCTCGAAGACGTTTCACCTCTCATCCAAGAAGCTTCTTCAGATCTAAGGTCAAATGGTCCCAGATTTAAACCCAGTGGGAGTATCCCCCCAAAGAGGGACAAAGGGACTCTCCACCATTTAACCTTAGAACTGAAGAAGCTTCTCGGATGAGAGGTGAAACGTCTTCGAGCAACTTAAAGAAGTCCAGACACTTTTCTTTCCAAGCTCCTTAGACGAGCAGAGATAATATTATTATTACGAGGAAATCAGTCATATATATATGTGTGTGTGTGGTGTGTGTTTGTCATTGTTCCATTAAGAAAATAAACAATTGATTTTACAGTTTACATTTATATTTTCTATTTTATTTTTCTCTGTTGCATATTCTGTAAATATTTTATTATGTGCATATAATCTGTTTCTCATTAAAATTTAATGAAAAACAGATTTTAAGAATTCAAAACAGTTGTAACTGTTTTTAATGTTTTGAATTCTTAAAATACATATTAATCAGCGATAATCTTTCCTGCATCCTTAGAAAAAAAAACTTCTGTCCAAAACCAATGATCAATAACCTAAGCAAACAATAAAATATTAGAATACCAAGTCAAAAATATGAACATTAAAATGATCCATTGTGGTGAAGACAGGAAGTTGCTCACAGTAGAACAAAAACATGAGTAACAGATGACAAACCTTTATGAAATTTAACACTAATGATGTCTAATTGAAGTTGGAGAACTACTTGGATTATTCAGAAATTTTAATTTTCCTTATGTCATCAGTCAAAAATCATTTCTCACAGATCCAGGTCTTGGATACAGAAGATTGTGATCGTGTCCATTTTCCCTTACTTTGACAGCATACTGCAGAAAAACCATGACCAGGATCCTGCTGGCCTGGCGCCCAAAACCTGTTGGATAAAAAAATATATATATATATTAAACTAGACTAAAATCATGTCAATTGTCACATTTATATAACTATGACTCTCTGTAAGCATTTTCCAGATTTGTCGCAATTGACCTGCTTTAGACTTTTCTCTGAGTATCATCATGTACATTAACAGTTTTCAAGTTTTTTATGAATATTAAATCTTCATACTCTTAAATCTTAGAATAAAACGAAGGCAGAGCTGACTCTCTGCTCTTTGAAAATATTTTCTCAGCTGTTTACAGACATCGGTTTTAAATGTGGGTCATATATTCGGTTGCTGATGTAATGTATTGCCATTCTGTCTTCCAACACATGGAGGTATTAAATAATAACTGTTTGGTTTTGGTTTTAATTTAAAGGAAAATGTCTCACGCCTCTGTCAGCGGGGATCCATCCACCCATTCCCATTCATGTCCCCCAGTTTTACTTTTGTAACCGGCTGTCAGACCAATCCAGGAGTCTTCTCTCATATTCAGTTCAATAAATTCCTAATTGAAATCAGACATAAATATTTCGGCCAGTCATAATTCGGTACTTCTGTTGTAGTAATATCATGTTGTGAATTTGTCTGAAAGAAAAACTAAATGAGATGAAACATTTCAGTTCACTTCTCTTGTCCTTTATAGAATAGATCAATAGACAGTAGATGGACAGATGGTCAAAAACACAGAACTTCTGGCAGTTGCATCAAACAAACACACCCACCTGTTCCTCTTTGTTGTTTATGATCACCAGATTGGCTCCTCTGGACTGACAGTCTGCCTTGCTGTCAGACCAAATTTTCCTCCCAGTGGATATAAAGTAACAGCTCATTCCAAATTTGGCCCAATCGACAGGACACTTCACTTAAAGTCAGACACATGATACAAAAACAGAATTCACGAAAAAAACACATTTTGACAACGTTTTGAGGCTGGGGTTCTGACATACTGTTGGACTTCAAACTCTGGTTGGACACATGAGTCTGTTTATCAAATTGTTGTTCCTCAGCTATTCCATCCTCAGGTCCTAAGCTTAGTAAGAGTTGACAAAAGCACAGACACACTGTACTTAAGTAGAAATACAAACACTACTGTTAACAAATACTCCAGTAAAAGTTGAATTACTGATTCAACTTCTTTACTCAAGTAAAAGTAAAAAAGTACAGTCTTTGAAATGTGTTCAAACTGAGAAAGTAAAAAGTAGCTCTTTAGAGGACATTTCTATTTTTGTGCAAAGCTAACTGAACCTTGTGTTATATTAACATAATGATAAAGTAATATCAATAGATAAGAATACAAACGTCAGTCTAACCTTTTAAAATTCTAATTATACTCAGCTTGAATCAGAAGAAAAAGAAAGAAAATTAAAACGATTGCCTCTAAACAGGAAAATTTGTACAATCAGGGATTAAAGTGGATTCACAAGTTTGAGGATCCCTAAAACTGGTTGTAATGGTTCAGTGTGGGGAATATACAAGGTGTAGGTCTATTAGCCTGTTAGTTTATGTTGTGGGGTTGGGTGTTGATACTGGAGTGCAAAATCACTGATGGAAGATGGACAAGAAAAGGTCAAAGCCATCAGGTCCTCAGTTTAGAAAAGAAGAGAAAAGTAGAGGAGAAACGGGCAAAAGATGCACGTAAGCAGATTTGGATGCCGGCAGGTGTTATGTATCCTGAAACTAGGGTCAGGACTCTGCAGTCTATTTACACCTACAGGCCAGTGGACACTCTTTCAATGATGAGGATGTACACATCCTGGACAGGGAGGAAGGCTGGTTTGAGCGCGGAGTCAAGGAGGCCATTTAGATGAAAAGGGAAAGACCATCTCTGAATTGAGTATCTTGTTTTGTTTCTTGTTTTGTTTTTCTTTTTGGTTAAGTTTCTTATTTCAAATTCCTTGTTTTTGATTTTGTTCCCTGTATAGATGTATTATTATGTCCAGCAAAAACGCTACCATTTTCTGTTAACTTCCTGTGTTTTAGTCCTGCATTTTGATCCTACATGCTACCTGCCACACAGCATAGCCATGGCATGATTAGTGTGCTGGCAGCTGAGTGGTTGATTTTACACAGAAAGAGTACACTATATTACAAAAATATGAAGTGATTGCACAAAAAATACAACATGCAAGTAACACAGCTCCTGTGAATAATTCAGTAATGTGAAAAGAAAATC
>NW_024586200.1:0-5479 GCF_018398535.1 Haplochromis burtoni
CGCGCGCGCACGAATACGCACTTGTTCGAGGGTTGTGGAGCATGTGATTCCTGCTCTGCTCTTGGAGCCGTTGGGTATCTGCTTGATTAGTCTCTTACATCTAAGTTGTCTCTGTTGTAACGAGTATCCCAGCCTCGCTTATGCCGGCATGTGCGCCGCGAGGCTGTGTAGCACTGTCGCTTAATACTCACACATTCTGACAGTCCACATCTTCAGTTTTTATGGTTTTGTTAACCATTCCCCACACTCATGGCAGACATCTGTGAACATCCGAATAATACGCTTGCCCTTGATTTGATCAGTTTAGGGTGTTGCTGATGAGATACGTGTAAACTGGAGCAGCACCTCACTGTGAATATAAGCCACATCAGTGAATCTTTATGTTGGTTCGGCATTGTGTTTCAGTTCTTACACGAGGTAATCTGTTAGATATTAGAGAGGCGAGGAATTGAATTAGGTGGGTAGCCAAAGCTTCCTGCTTATCGATTCTCTGGATAAGGACGCTTTTTCTCTGGTTCTAGTCTTCTTTGAGTCGGTCTATTCTTGACTTTCATTGTGGAAACGGATTGGTTGTAGTTCCGTTTTTTGCCAGTTGTTGCACGTTGGAACCACAATTCTGACTTAGCCCGTTCAGTCCCGATTATAACGCTGAAAACCTATAAACCCCTGAAAACTATACATTGCACACCTCAGCCTCAACTCTCGCGGCCGGGTACCAAACGACTCACGGACCGGTACCGGTCCGAGGCCCGGGGGTTGGGGACTGTAATTTAAGTGATCTAGGTAGCTCTGTTTTGGAAGTTCAGTTAATGCTAGAAATATGTTTTGGAGTATGTACTTTTTGGAGTTTGTACGTGCTTTGTCTCTAGGGGCCACCGCATATATTTATATATAAACATATATAAATAAAACCACTTTTTTTTACATTAGTAATTCCTTTTGTGCATAATTTTATATTATTGTTAATAATAAATTAATTAAAGCAACAAAACAACCTGAAGAGCCGGTTCGGAGCCGAAAGAGCCGGCTCTTTTTAGTGAGCCGAGCCGAACAGTTCTCTAAAAAGAGCCGAATCCCATCACTATGACAAACATGCAGCATCAGAATCTGTGAGATGTCAGCTTTCAGACCTGATGGCAGGTCTGTGTACGTGCCATCAGGTGAATGATCCACGCTTTGTGTTTACATCTTTGTGCGGAATCCATTTACCTGCTCTCATTTGCTGTTTTAGCTGTTTGGTTGTTGCTGAAATAGTTTTGTGAGCTTTAACCTGAGATTGTTGGGTTTCTGGCAAAATATATTTATATTTAAAAATCGATTCAGGATTTAATTAATCAATATTGCGTTATTTAAGCTAAAATCGATTTGAATTGGAAAACTGATTTTCTAAACCCACCCCTACTGCCAATTACTGGCAGCCGGCTCTTTGCAGGCTGTTTCCAACTATGCTGATTAAAGAGAAACTACCACAGGTTTTTTATAGGTAATAATGCACACTTTTTAGGTTTGCTTCAATAAATATTAGAGATGGCACAATACCACTTTTTTATGTCCGATACCGATATCATAAATTTGGATATCTGCCGATACCGATATGAATCCGATATAGTGTTTTTTAATCAACAAAACTGTTTTTTAAATATCTTGCTGCATTTTGTATAAGTTCATACTCAAGTTTAAAACAACAACTACACTAAAGCTATTCTGTTATACCTGTATGCAAAAAAAATATTTCATAGTTCAGCAATACTGATCAATCTAATAAACTTAAACCTACACCATCCTCCCTATTCTGGTATTTTAAAGAGTACTTAGCATAAATATTAAGCAACCTAACTAATAGGGTTCCAACTCCCAGCAACAACAAAAATAAATAAATAAAAAATAGGGAACCACCCCTCACGCTCCACCTCATGATGCTTAATCGACGTAATCAACCTTAATTTGATGCAGTGTGAAAAAAAATGCACAGAAATCAATTATTTTTCAAGAAATATTAAATAGATTCAACATCTTTCTTCAACAAAATTGCAGACTGCACAGATGGTACCTTCCCAAAGGAAAAAGTACTATAGCTTACTAGGGTATATATATTAGACTTAATAGTCACTATATACAGTAATGGACTTCTATTCATTTTACATCAAATTAAAACTTTGGGTGTCAGATAATTATTTATTAAAAGCTAGACATTTTAAATGAGAATAAGAAAGAAAAGTATGTCTTTGTGCCCCCTTTTCCCTGTTAATGCCCTATCGGCCCCCCTGGCTAAACTTTGCTAGATCCGCCCCTGCACAGTTACCAGCGTCAGCTACGTAGAAAAAGATCCTGGTGTAGAAAGTAATATTAAATAAATTCTAACAACAGCTTATCAAGCTTAAACGTGCTGCTGTTGTTCAGCCGCTGGTTTCCTCTTTCTGGTGCAAAGTGGGCCAAAAACAAACAAGAGAGACGGACTCGCGACAGAAAAGCCGATCAGCTGATCATTAAGCAGTTTCATGATTGAAGTAGCAGCAAGAAGAGGCAGTCGCTCCATATATCGGTTGTTAAGCTTAACGCAGGAATGCTTTACAAACATTCAGAGATGGACTTACACACTTGCTTTACTTCTCTCGGGGATAACTTTGTCGGAGATGAAATGCCGGGTTGCTAGCGAAGCTCCAAATGCTATCCAGACCACCGACAGGTCCCGCATGCCACAGCCGCTCTATCACGTGATGCATACTGCTCCGACGTGCTAACGTTCTGAGGTGAGTTACGGCGTGTTGCAAGTTTTGTGAGGTGCTTTCGTGATATTTAATGGATCGGATTACATTTTTTATTTTTCTCCGATATCCGATCCAGTAATTTAGGTCAGTATCGGACCGATACCGATAGGTAATATCGGATCGGTCCATCTCTAATAAATATTAATATGTTATTAAATAGAAACCGGCAGTTTTGCATTTTGCAGCTCTGTTTTCCACTTATTACACAGAAACTACCAGGTAATTGAGTGGTAATAATTTAGAAACCACCAGATTATGACATTCTTGTGCATTGTGTGTGTGTGTGTGTACTATTGCCACTTTATTATTGAGCTGTAATAGGAAATCTTACCAAACTTTTTTTATATACATAAAATACACATTTTTTTTTCTCATGCACTTGGTCAGTGATCACCACTCTCATGCCTTCAATAGAATAAGTTGCTCATTTAACATGAGTGAAACTGTGACAGAGCATATTGGCACAGCTCAGACATTATTCAACTGGACAGCTTCATACCCTGTTCTAAGGTAACAGATGCTGCCTTTTCTGTATTCTCATGATTTTTGCTTCTTTGGGAGCTTTTAAAATAACACTTTAAAATAATGGAAATTTAACAGACATTTCCTGTAATTAAAAGAGTTCAAGAGGTAGGAAGCTCAAGTTAGAAGCTTGAGATAGAAGTTCAAGCTCCTCTTGAGCTTCTATCACACACACAGAGACACAGACACACACACACACACACACGCCCTCTTACAGCATCCATAAGTGACTGAGACAGCACTGAGACTCTCTTCTAGACACCCACAGGCACAATGTACATTTCATATTTTTAATTTAAAAAGTTCAGATTGTCTATTTTATTTAATTCATTTAATGTACAGAATTCACCTACTTGCTGCACACAATGCTACTACTGTGCACAATACTTACAGCACATAGTGCCTCCCATGTATATATTCACTTAATGTATATAATGTTCTTCTCTCCCCTTTTGCACAGTCGAGGAGTGTGTCAGGATACATTTCACTGCATGTTGTACTTGTATAACTATGCATGTGACAAATAAAGAATCTTGAATCTATCTTGAATCTTGAGTTTCAAAGTGTTCATGTATGTATTTTGTTACAGTTTTTATGGTAAATAAATCTATTCCTACTGCTTATTATTTCTTCTTTGTTAACAGAAATCTTGGTAAATCAGGGCTCAGAGTGTCCTGCCTTGGATTAGGTAAGTATGGTATATATGGAACATATACAAATTTAAGGTGTATTCTGTATTCAGTTTTCTTTAAAATGACAAAATACCCGGTACTCCCTTGATACTGTGTGATAAGTCATAAAAATGTGAATCATTTTAAAAGAAATGTTTTACCATGTTAATTATGACAGTTCAGTATGTCCATTTTCAATTTCTAAACTATGGCTGTAGTAATGCTAGCACATTTTAGCAGCTCTGGTAACCTTATTGATGTGATAAATATGAACAGATTTTCTTTCTCTGACTTTTTGGATTAACAACAAGTACTGTAGAAGTTTTGTCTCGTCTCTATCTTGTATCTACTTACTTTTAAGAAGTGTTGAGAAATCCAGCAGTTGATGTCATTAATGCAGCTTATTAATTTGTGGATGGATTTTTTATCATCAGAGGAAAGTGATAAGTAATACTGTGTAATGTAATGGACCGAGGACTGACACAACTGATTGAATTTTTCATTTTTGCAGAACTAAAATTGCGAATTGAAAAATAAAAACTGTTGAGCTGTTGAAATTATTTTTAAAACAGTGAAATACAGATGGGGATGCGGTCGAGTAAAGAGGTATAAGACTTGATGAATGACTACTTCTTTAGGATTTACAGGTTAGAATGTGAGCATTGAGCCTGTGGCAGTAATTAGATCATTATGTGAGGGAGTGCTAGATAGATTACTATGAGAGGCTAAGATATTACACAAGACACCAATTCATCACACCTATTTGTTGAAAGAAATTCAGTTGGTATGTTTTTGGAGGCATTAAACAGTTTATCAGTGGATGAAGACAAAAAAATGGAATAGACTGGATTTTATTGATCAATTGGGAGATGTAGGATTGTCTGGCTGATTTGATTCCATTGTTGGAGAAGTAAAGTGCATTATTTCTTTTTTTAATTAATTTATGATGATGATGATGATGATGATTATTGCATCATTCTGTAGGATCTCCAGCAGTGTCTGTTTACCACGTTTACCTTTACACTGTTTCTCTAGGGTGCTTTTGATGAACCACATTCATTAATAGTTTTGACAGGGGCAATGTGGTCAGTCATTTGAAAAATGGTACTACAGAACGTGTCCATCATTTCATCACATAATTACAGTAGTGTACACTTTGAAAACTCACTGATGAATGAATTCAGCTTTGCTGTCATTGATACGATGCTTATTGACAAATCAATTTGTATTTGTTTTTGACAGATGAATAAAATATTTATGAAAAGAGAAAAATAGCTCACCAATTTCTTCCAGGAAGCCGTGTCTCAGTCTGGGAGGATGATATATATAGTAAGCAGTAATACAAATTCAAATTCAAATTTTATTTGTCACGTACACAGTCATACACAGTACGATATGTAGTGAAATGCTTGGACAACTGCTCGTGACCTAAAGAAAACAAAAAAGGAAAGGCTATGAATAAGATAGGAAATAAATATGAAAAATTAAAAAGGGTAAATTTAACTAGGAAGGAATAAA
>NW_024586201.1:0-5472 GCF_018398535.1 Haplochromis burtoni
CTCTATATTGTGGCCAATCACATGCGAGGATATAGGATAATATCATTGTGTGAAAAACAGAGAGGGTGAGAGACGCGACAGTCAAGTGGAGCATCCGTCTGTCCTCTCAGTGAGTGAGTGAGACAGTAGACAGTGGTAAGGAGGGCTGTGCGAAAGCAAAAACACATAAATATGCCTGACAGCCGTAAACGAAGCAGCATCTGGCTGCAGTTTAAAGACTTTTTTTGTCTCGGTCTCGGTCTTGGTCTCGTCTCAACTTGGTCTTGGTCTTGGTCTTGTCTTGGTCTCGATACCCTCTGGTCTTGGTCTTGTCTTGGTCTCGGATTAGACCGTCTTGACTACAAGTCTAGATCCTACCAGGGGGCAAAAGCTCCCAGACAACATAGCCCCTGGGATCCCTGGGACACACAAACCCCTCCACCACAATAAGGTAGCGATTCACGGAGAGGGTGTACTGATTCCGAATCTGAAATTCATCTAGGACATCTAGATCTTATGTTAAAGGCCAAGTACATTTTGGTGACTATGTGGTAGATGAGCCTGCATACTGATGCATGGCAACATTATAATTGCTGCACCATTACCTGCATCATGGCTTCCAGTGCCTGGTGTGTAACACATCATGGCAGCAGCGTGTTCCTGCAGTGTCTGAGCAGGTCAGTGAGCTGATGTCAGCAGTTGTTAAGCCTAAATATAATGTGAGATGGGCCAAGCACAAGCTTATAGTAAACAGTACTGTTTTCTTTTTTTGCTAGTAAGTCTATAAGTCTGTTTATCCCAAAGATGAATAGGTAGGCAGAGCTGCGTTAACCATCCGTACAATTTCTGCTATATTTGTGGTAAATATACCCCATGCGATCAGCGCAAAAACCTGACGAAGAGGTAAAGTTGGAGCCAGAAGCCAGTGCCACATGACACTGAGAATACAGTACCATTCCGCCTGCATATTTTTCTTCTGAAAGTGATAGTTCTGATGTGAATCATGAGGATGCTGCTGCTGCTGACACATGTTATGAACCAGAATCTGATCAGGGTAAGCCCCACTTGCTGAGGCAGTCTAATTTAGATGGTCTAATGAGAGACACGTCTTTATCATAGAAGTCTGAATTGTTAGCCTCCAGATTACAGGAATGGAATTTACTACAGAAAGGCACTACAACTTCACACTTTCGTGATTGTCATGCATAATTTGGGTGATGTGAGCGATGGACATGGAGAACGATTCCACCAGGATATTGCCACCATGTAGAAAAGATATCAAGGCCACTTCAACCCCAACATGATGGGTGACTATTGCTGGTTTCTGCAGCGGTCGACAGCAGACAATGAAAACTGCAAAAGCAAGTGCCTAAAGGGCAGTTTATGTGCATTGCATAAAGACTCCAGTGAACTTTTTATTTACATGCTTGTTAATGTAAACGAGTTTTTGTAATCTCTCATCCTTTTGAAGCAAATTTTAGTTATGTATAGTGGCTGTATAACGAATATAAAATTAGTTTCTCGCGTCTGTATGAATAGCCAATGATACTGTGTATAACTTCAGAACCTGACGTCCTAGGCAAATCTGACTCAGATTTGGACTCAGCACACTCGATTTAGTATAATCAGAATCAGAATATTTCATGCGGTATTTCATGTATAAGACACAGGAAATAGTGCAAGTAGCAGATTTTTTTTGTCTGTGATCCTGTGTAATTACACATATTGGGCCTTGGTCTGGGGCTTGCAGAGCCATGGCTGTCCCTGTGGGACTGGGTCATGGAGGGATTCACCCTACCTAGCACTTCCCGCTGGACACTGATCCCTTTCCCGCACCGTGTTGGTGGGCATCTAGCAGGGTCGGCTGACCGTTGCCTCTGGTCCTCTGTGGCTCCCATCTCCTGTTCGTGGGCACCCCCATCCTGACTCGCTCTCCTGCTGGGATGGAAGGGCAGATATCGGCAAGATGTGTGGCCTTAGATGTTTGGGTTGTGGATGGCTCAGTTCTCCTGGATCCATCTCTTCAGCATATGGGTCACCCACTCAGCCAGGTGAGCTATAGCAGCATCCATATAGCAATGAATATTTACACCTTAAATGTATACAGCAGTTAGCATACGTTTTCAGCATTTATTATTATTATTTTTCATCAAGATTTGACTTCAGTATATAATGTAAACCGAGCCAAGATGGTGTGGTATCAATATAATGTAGCGAATCTGCAAAATTCTGCTTTAGAGCTGGTTTTGAATTTATCTACATTTTGGTTGCAGAAAGTTGCAAATTAAAGCTGGACAAACAGAAGAAAGAAAAAGGGCAGTTGCCTTGATTTAGGACATTATTGCTTCCTCTTTGCTACATTCAGAAAGATCATTACATTACTTAGTTTTTAAAATAAATCACAGGTTAGAGTGTGCCTCTACCCTGCCATTTATTCAAACTGAATACTCAACAGTTTTTACTTTCAGGGACTTGAAGCAGAGCTCCATTTGTTTATATAAAAAAAAGCTGATAGAAAAAGTGTAATTCATCCTGACATGAAGCTGCTCATTGCAGTCAGTGAACATGAAAATTGGATTCAGGTAGATAAGTCAATCTGTGTGTCGGATCCTTTTACTGTTGACCTGAGAGAGTGAGGGAGGCGAGAGGTAAAGAGAGAATGCTGCTACAGCATTTTCATAGCACATCAGATGCTTATTTACTTCACTTTTGAAAAAGAATTATTTTATAGACATAGCTTTCTGTCTTACTGAATCTTTACCCAAATAGAAAAAAATCTAAATTCTAAGTGAAAAGATGAGAGGAGAGGAAATAAAAAACGATTTTTGTATCAAATCGTTAAACTGAAATGCCATACCTTCAACTGAATTACATGCTTGCCTCACAGCATGATTAGTGACATATTAACCATTACAAAAACAACAAAACAAAATACAATAAGCTTCACATGAATATTTCAATATCTACTCAATGCAAAAAAAAATGCTTGATCTGAAAATAATCTATCTATACCCCAAATCTCTACTAAAATGAAGCATAATCCCAGTATGTTTGAATGATAGCTAGATGTTCTAAACATACTCTATTTTCACACTCCTGAGATTAATTACTAATGCTCACACTATTCTCACATGATCTCAGTTCTAATCTTTAGCTGCTGTTACTTCTAACCGCAGCTTTGCAGCGTCCCACTTCACTTGAGGAGTCTGTATCATTATTTGGCTTGTGTATATTTTTCATTGCCTTTTAAAAGTGTGTGTTTTAAATCTTAATGTTTCATGCCTGGAATAGATTTTAATTGTTTTTGCTGATGTGAGCAACTAGTCTGGTGCCAAGTCTCCAATCATCTTTTGTGTTGTTTTGATTATTTTTTTGATCGGGGATAAACCAGTAGACCTTCGTGGTGGTGGGTCCTTTTCCATACTGCTTTGTTGTACAGCACCCTGGGTAAAAGTTTATCTGTGCATGTGCTCCTTTGTGTTTCATTATGGTTCTCAGCTACTGGTAAGTCAAGTCTAGTATTTAGTATACACTACTACAGCCAACAGCCTGTGCTACAGTCAACTTTTATTGTAATCCCGGCTGCAGCTGCTTATAATTTATTGTATTTAAATATTTATTTATATTTAAATACTGAAACCAATCTGTTTGCATTTTAAAATCTGTGCAGCCTTTTAGTTAGTTTATTTAAACATAACACCTTTATATTTCCCTAGGTTTGTGTTGACACAAACTTAATCATAGCTTTCTCTGCCAGTTTAGTCTATTGCTTTTTAGAGCTGTCAAAAAGATAATAATTGCAGACATATTTCAATTGACTTCACCATTCTGGAGGACCACGAAGATGACCTGGACAGTTTACAGTATTTTATTGACAATTAAATGGACTGGTTCTTATATAGCGCTTTTTTTTGAGTACTCCTGGAGTACTCAAAGGGCTTTTTACAACACACCGCATTCACCCCATACACACCAGCACTATTATCTATACGGTGAGTGCTTTCTAACTATTATTCACACTCCGATGGATGCATCGGAGAGCAAGTCGGGGTTAGTATCTTGCCCAAGGATTTTTTTTTTTCACAGCACCCGCGATGTGTGGACACATGAGTGGACACAGCAACAGTTGCCTCAAGGTGCTATATAGTAAAGTAAAGACTGTACAATAATACAAGGAAAACAGAGAAAAAACCAACAGTCGTATGACTCCCTATCAGCAAGTGCTTTGGCGACAGTAGGAAGGAAAAACTCCCTGTTTTAATAGGAAGAAACCTCCAGCAGAACCAGGCTAAGGGAGGAGCGGTTGTCTGCCACGACCAGTTGGGGGTGAGGATGTAGTTAAAAACATCAGCATCCATCATGTCCTCCACACAGACCCAGATCGATTGTGGCCAAATTTGAACAACTTAAACAAAAAAGAGATGGTAAAGAGCTGCGGCCGGGGGCTGAGAGGAATGGACTTTGTAAATGACCAGTTTCCCAAGATGATTCTCGAGTGATGCAGGTCCTGTTCCCAAAACAAACCTAAGGATGCTCCCAAGCTGTCATCGCAGTCGCTTTGTCACCATGCTTAAAACTACTGGTAATTCTCATCATTTACGCTTCCCAAATAAATAAAGGGTCCTAACCGTAACAATTATAAAGAAGGAGGTAAGTGACGGACAAGGTAAGCGACTCATGTTGTAACTGACGTCAGACGCCGGAGATTTTGGTGGAAAATTAAAGCAAATGGTAGTTTAGATTTGAACAAATTCATTTAAGCTTCAGTATTACCAAATACACTTATCAATTGTCTTATAACTAACACTATTTGTCTAAATAATCTCCAACACCCTGGAGAACAACGTCGTAACTGTTTCTTTTATTTTTTTATTTTCTCTATTGAGCTGGGTAACATTATCTGTGAGACATTTCACCGACTCCCTTAGCGTGGCATTTTCAGCAGCAAGCGTTTCCACCTGCTGCTGGCTGTACTCCAGGGATTCTCGCAAGCATTTAAATTCTCGGTGAAGAATCTCCACCAAGGACAGCCTTGCGTCGAAACTGGACAATCGCTTGTCGATTGACTCCAATATGTCGGCAATATCTTTGCCGGCTGGCGATGTTGAGCCGGGGGAATCTGCCGGGCGTTGTCTTTTCGACGACGGCGTCTCAGCTTTGGCCGGGGTGGCAGTTTTGACCCCCCCCCCTCAAGGGGAAGGTTATGCGGGGCAACCTAGTATACTTGCTGCCCAGGTTTGTAGGAGTACACGCTGGCTTGAGAAGTTGAGCTCTGGTGTGGTCGTGTCTATCGGTTTATGTCCTGCGCAGCTTCAGGTTGAGTAGTGATATCTTTGCCGGCTGGCGATGTTGAGCCGGGGGAATCTGCCGGGCGTTGTCTTTTCGACGACGGCGTCTCAGGTTTGGCCGGGGAAGCTGCACACTGGGCCTTCTTCATCACGAGATCCTGAAAGCACTGATCAATATAATCTTGGAGAGTCTCTAAACTCTCCT
>NW_024586202.1:0-1789 GCF_018398535.1 Haplochromis burtoni
CACACTCACTCACTCGGAGATTAAGCACGAGTGCGGCGTCTGCTCCTGTTTGCAGGCAGAAGTCGGAGCAGCTGTGATTTGGTGCCGTAGAAAGAAAAGTGTAAATGTGTCTTTGAGCCTGGAACAAACACAGGAGGCTGTAAATGAACAGACTGAAGTTCAAAAGTCAAAATTACAAAAACTGCTTCAAAAAAGAAAACGAAACAAAATGTGAAAGTTCCGGTTCTGAAAAGCGACGAGTATGCCGCGAAGGACACCAGGCTGCCACCAGGGGGCGTCGTAACACTAAACGGTCCTATTGCAATCATCGTCTCAGCACACGGAGGGACAGGTGGTTCAAAAGTGAAAGAAAACTGTGAAAAAGTCAAAGCAGACGCTGAAGCTGCCAAAACAGCTGTGTTAGAAGCAACGCTGCAAAGTGACAGCATGAGGAAGCAGCAGTCAGGCAAAGTTCACACGGCCCGTTAGTTCTGCATTACTCATTGCAACAGGCAGGAAACACACATGACACATTCAACGTCTCTCTGCATCACACTCACACCACAGACTCACAGAGGGAGGGAGCAGAGGAGAGGAGGTGAACCACAGAAGGAGCAGAGGAGACGCTGAGAGCCTGCACACTGGACCGATCGAGCTCCTTCAAAGGGAACAGACGAAGAGCGAGACCAGAGAGGAGCAGGAAGACGTAAAGGAGAAGTTCAAACCTGAACTACAAAAGTCCGGCGTAAACGCTACGCAGAAGAGAAAGAGCTGCGAAAGGCAAACAGACGAAGAGGAGCAGGAGGAGAACGTGCACAACCAGAGGGGGAGACCCTCACCCTTTAAGGAGCAGGGAGGAGGATTAGACATATAAGGAGGCGAGACAGCAGGAACGCCAACATCGACAAAGGTGGAGCAAAAAGAGGAACGGAGAAAGACGAGGTGAGGAGAGGTGAAGCAGCGGTGTCGTCATGGAGGAGGACATCAGGAAGCAGGGGGTGCTGTACCTCCAGCAGCAGAGGTTTGGAAAGGTACCCACCTGTTCACCTGTTCACCTCTGTCATTGGTCGCCTGTGTCACCATTAGTCGTATTCTTCCTCTGCTGTGGTCACTGCCCTGCACTGACCTGCTGTCTGAGTTTGTGTTCGAGGCTATTCATGTGAAGAATGTCAGCACACCTCCCGTCCCGCGGTCACCTTTTACTACTCATGTGTGTTGGCATTTTGTGTAACGTGTATTCTCCTGCGTGCCTTTACAGAAGTGGAAGCGGGTGTGGTGCGTGCTGTACAGAGAAAGCTCCTGCTCCATCTCCAGGCTGGAGTTCTACGAGTGCAAAGACGGAGGCAACGCCGAGAAGAATGACAAAACCCTGCGCAAGCAGCAGGAGCACAAGAAGGTGCAGCAGACTCTACTGGACTCTACTGTGTTCTTTCTTCTACTGTGCCGTGCCTGCCGATTCTCTGCCGCTGTTCGTCTTCTTCTGCTGGACGTTACTCTCGCTCTGTCGCTGCTTTTTGTCGGCTCAGCATCGTTCCAGGTTATTACCATAGCAATAATGCACGCTGGTACCCAGGTGATAGTGTGTGTTTACGTACGTGTCCTAGGTGATCCGTCTGGCGGACTGTATCCGGGTGACGGAGGTGGAGATGGAGGGATGTCCCAAAGACACCGGGTCCTTCCTGGTGGAGACCACGGAGAAGATCTACGTGTTCGCCGCTGACAGGAACCATCTGGATGACTGGACACACAAGCTGTGTGAAATCGCCTTCCCTGTAGGTACACACACGCACACACGCACACACACACACAC
>NW_024586202.1:1826-5470 GCF_018398535.1 Haplochromis burtoni
CACACACACACACACACACACACACACACGCTTGGCTCTCACAGTCACAGGAAACTGTGAGACAACCTCGCCCACAGTGGTCTGTTATAGACCAATCAGAGTAAAGAGCAGGTGACGCTGACATTGCTGCTTCAGCTGAATCTGTAATAACGTCTGTGTAAATCACAACTACATCACCCAGTGGATCGTGTCATCTAATCGGAAAACTTTTGGAATACCTCAGTGTCAGACATCGAAAATGTGCTTGGGGTCGAAAACGGGCCGACCGTGGCTGGGTCTGACGCTCGCTAGCCCCGCCCTGCGCCTGCCCCTGCTTCCTGGTCCTCCGTGACTCTAAGAGGAACATCATTTCCAAACCAAAGGTCATGTTTATGGTTTGGGTCCATTCGGACGTGAAGCTGTGCTAGAAACAGGAAGATGTCGTCCATCCTTTAGTTTGAAAACGTTCATAGATTTCACTGGATTCATTTCATTGTCTGAAAACATCGTTTTGGCTGTTCGGGAGTTTTTATGAACCTCCAAACGGCCACGGTCATGTGACGGCTCTCATTTTGAGCTTAATCAGGGTGGTGGCTCTGTGACAAACCGACCCCTGACCTCGGGATGGTTGGTAGGCGCCTGAATGAAGGTGTGATGTCACAGTGATTGTAAAAAGTGCTCAGAGACAACAGACAGGTCAGAGGTCAACCTCAGACTGTGCAGGTGTGTTTAGGCGTGTGTCTGTACTCGTGCGATCATGTGTACATATATACTGGTTGCAGGCGGGCCTCAGGCTGGCGAGGACGCGGTTCCTGTTTCTCGTAAGTCGTCACTTTTAAGAAAAGAAGTTTATGTTCACCCGCAAACTGTTTCAGCGCTGGTGTTGTAACATCGTCTTCCTGCCGACCTGAGATAACTTCTCCCTTCTCTTCTAATGCTGCTGCTCTCTGTAACTGACAGAGGCTCAGTGTTCAAGAACAGCCTCCTGTTCCTCATGTGGCCTGTTGGAGTCCTGGTGCTGGGTCATGCTGCGTCCCTCAGGGATCAGTTTAGGGCCCTTTGAAAGCGCCTCCATCATCTCGCTCCATGGCTATGCTGATGACACCCTGCTTCATGTCTCCTCTCACTGCTCGCGATTCACCAGCATCTTCATGTGATCTAGGCTCAGACACTAGTGTAACGCGTGTTAAGGGAAACAACGCGTCTGAGCACCAGCGCAGCAAACAGCCCGATGCCTGTGAGCCTAACCCCGACGTCTATTCAATGCCACGCTCGCTGCTGCGCTACAAGCACGATCGTTGTCCTGCGGCCTCAATGTTAGCGCCAGAGGTTTTTAAATGAACCGTTGGTCATGTGATGATGTCTCTCTGCTGTTAGTTTAAGACCACAGACTGCAGGACTGTACCACCAGAACAGCAGCTGATTAGCACGACAGTGTGTGAGCTGTCACTCTGTAGTTACACCACAAGCCAGTTAACAACCTGCAGAAAACTTAAAACAGATGTTGCACACATCTTATTACAGTCTAGTCTTGATCCCACGAGTCTGCCTGCAGCTTAACGGCCTGCAGGGCGAGGTGGTTGGTTCTACTGGTTTCTATGTAACGTCGTCCAGTTAAACACGGATAAAACAGAAACTATTGCTCGCCATCACATGATCTGTTCTTTAGGCTCCTCCGTCACAAATGTGGGCGTCGTATCTGAGAGCTGAGTCTGTGTGAGAGTCACGGTTCAAACATCTGTAACCTGTGCTGGTGTCAGAGGCTGAGGTGATTCTTCATGCTTTGACTTCTTCTGTAACCGTCTTTTTACTGGTTTCAACCAGTCAGCGTTGGATCGCCTTCAGACTGCACACGACGCTGCGGCACTAACAGGAGGTCACATGTTACTCCAGATTTGGCTTCTCCTCGTCGGTCGTTGGTAAATTTGAGGTTTCATGTAAAATGTTAGTTTGGGCTTTTTGAGCTCTGCGCGGTGAAGCTCCCCAGCTGATCTCTGACCTGCTGAGGCCTCCTGCTTCTTCCCGAGCACTCGGGTCCTCAGGTCAGAGGTCGCTGTCGGTCCCTCGTACTGGGTTCAAACCCCGCGTGGGTCGTCAGGCACGAGGCTGTCGTCTTTACGCCGTGCACACTCCACTGACTCGTTTACAAAGCAGCTGAACAAATACAAACAAGCTTTTAATGAATTTCCTCATGTTTTATGTTATTTAGTTACATTTGTGGTTATGACAGTGCTGGCTACATTTTACAGGTTTTACACTGAACACATCATCAGAGCGTCTCTGCTGAAAATGAAAATATGAAACATTTGTTGAATATAAAAATCTAATATTTACTTTCATTTTAAGAATACTTTTGGGAGTACTTTTATACTTTTTGTTTTGTTTCTCAGTGTTTACTAAAAAGTATATGTATGTTAGCGCTGGGCCCTGCCCCTCTGCAGGCTTCCTAAAGTTGCCGATCAGCAGACAGAGGGGAGGCTTCACCAGGCCTCTAAGAGACACAGAAGGATTAGTTTGATGTGTGAATCATGCAAAGCTGCTTTAGGAGAGTGGAAGACTAAAGAGGTGAGCTGAAGCACCGCGATCGTGCTGATGTTTGTCTGAATGATGAGCAGGACCGGGTCAGGGTCAAGAGGTGTGGCAGCATGCTGCCGCCATGGCAACGCAGCGGCACAGCTGAGGGCTCATTACAGACCGACGGCCATTTCTTCTTCTCCTGCTGCTTTGCTCCGTCACGTTGAAGCCGTGGGTATAAATAGCAGCGCGATGGCAGACAGCTGACTGTCTTGACTCACAGCTCCACTTCCTCTTTCAGGCTCTGTGTAACAGGAAATATAGTCCTCGAGCAACCAGCCAATCAGAGTGCAGCTTCTGAGAGGAGGAAATAAAAACATGCACCGAAAAGAAGCCGCGCATGAAAAGGTTTCCTCCTTTTTGCAACAGTGATGCTCACATTTGATGTTCTCTTTAACAAAAATCTTCCAGGATTGAAAAATAAAAGCAGGCAGTAAAAGAGAGGCGTGGCCTCTCACGCAGGTGGCAGTAGCTGCTAGCTCGGTGTCTTTGATTGGATGTTACTGATTAGACCACTGATAAAAACATCACGTTAAACTAAAGTTTGTGTGGCCGTCACAAAGTTTATGATAAAAATACACATGTATCATATTTGAAGAACAATAAAAACGAGGAAACACAAAGATACGACCACACAGTGAGAGTTCATATCTGTGTTAGCTCACTGAAATATGTGCCCATCCATCTTCATAGATGCATAAATAAATGAATCATTTAGACTTTCCCGGTGAGATAAACGCTCCCTCTGTGCAGCTGATCCATCTGGTGCAGCGACGGCTTTCTGCACGCGGCTGCTGACGAACACGTTTGACCCAGTTTCCAATAAACTAACTCTGAGCCGGAAACTTGAACCTGCTCTCGCTTTGAACATCACCTCTGAAGAAGCTCTGTCCTTTAAAAGACTTTTATCTTGAAAAGCATCTGAGAAGGAGAACTTCCTGGACTGTAACTTCTGGAAAAATACATATCTGGACTCTGAGGCTGTGCCTGGTGTGAAACCTCTGTTTTCAAGTCTCTGTGCGTCTCTGTTTATGTGTCAGGTCGGGTCTTAGACTCCACCTGTCTGGGAACATCTCAGCCCCTCCCCCCCC
>NW_024586203.1:0-5466 GCF_018398535.1 Haplochromis burtoni
TGTACTTCTAAAAGTAATTTTATTGCACCATGTTCATTCACTCATGTGCTGCTGTAACATGAAACAAATGGCTGAATCGCCACCTCAGCATGCAGTCAAGTTCCACATAGTCTTGCAAATGACCTACTTATTTGATTCAGGTGTGTTGCATCAGGGATACGTGGAAAGGTTTCAGGACACCAGCCCTCCGGGACTGCAGTTTGACACGTGTGTCTTGAAGGCTTCAGTTCAACAACAAACTCTGATTGTCTTACATGAAACACTGAGAGTCTCTTCTGTCTCTGATGTCTTGGTGTCGTTTCCTTGGTTCACAGGATATCTGGCAGAGCAGCTGATCTTCTTTCCATCATGTGTGTCTGACAGAGTGATGTTCTGCTGGATTTTAGTTGTAAAGCTTCCATCTGTGTTTTGCTCTATTTTGTTGTGAGAGTCTTGTTGGAGATTCCAGGTGAGTTGAGGAGGGGAGTGTGGACAGGGAGTGAGAGCTGAGCAGGTTATAGTGACAGACTCCTTCTCCTTCAGATCACCTGAGATGGTGATATTTGGCCTCCAAGGAGAATCTGTGGTTTCACATAAAATCACACTGCTCTTTGCACCACTGATTAAAATCTGCAAACCTAATGCTTTCAAAACCTGTTCTAAATTCATACTTTGATTTATAAATGTAATCAAGTCTTGAACATAAAAGTGGAGCAGACGTTATAATAAGAAACAATTTTCTGAGTGTCATGCTGGGACAATCATTACAACTTTAATACAAGATTTGCTCAAGTGATATTGATTATATTCAAACAATAGATCAAAGACTAGATAGTCAGTACTAAATGTTAGTTTAATGTTAATGTGATACATAAACAAAAAATAAACAAACAAACATACTATTACCTGTGACTGTTATTTGAAGAGGATCACAAGCTGCTGTTGCCTTGAATGTTTCACTCTCTACTCTGAAGAAGTATTTGTTTGTGTATGTGGTGGTTAAATTAGTAAACAGAGTGGTGCAGTCTCTCTGACTCAGGTTTCCAGTAATACTTATTGGATAGATGCTAACTGCTCCACTACTGTTGAAGAGCACATTGTTTGCCTCGTTGGCAAATTCGGGATTATTTTTAATCCACACTCCAAAAATTTCACTTTTGTTGTTAAATTTCTGTTCTTCTTTGGGTCTGAACCTACATGGGATTTGCAAACAAGATCCACTCAGTGCTTCCAGCTGCTTTGGTGCAGTTATGAAAAGGTCTGCTTTATAGGAATAACCAGCCAAAGCACCTGTAAATACAATGTAATGATTAATCCATTCACATATCAGTATTAAACAAAATAACTACATGTTTTTCTACTCCCAAACAAAACTCTCATCTCTGATTAAACTATTTGCTACACTTTAGTTAGCGTGAATTTTTCTTTTGCATATTTCCATTTTAAATTAAACTTTTAGCTGATATTCCAGAGATGGTAGGAACATTTCCACCACCATCTGCTGTTTGGATGTAAGATGGAAATCTTCATAATCAGAGTTTCAAAAACTGTCTAGTGTAATGCTTGAAAGTGCCACCAAAGTTTTTTGTTCCTTAGGTGTTAACATTTTATACAAAAACATTTTAATTTAAAGTCAGTACAAAAAGTACAAAAAGTAGGTCTATGTTCACTCTGTTAGTAAATGAAGTTTACGTTGTAAATATAATGACAATAATGACTTTGAAATACTGAAATACTCACCTGAAACAAACAGGACAATCAGTAACATGCTGACTGTCTCCATGTTCACACACAGACTACTCTACTGCCTGGATTAAAAAAAGACAATTTCATGTACGGAGCTCTAACACTGTACTTAATATTTTTAAAGCTGTTTTATCATAAAAATGTTCCTTCTTCATTCATACAGTTCTTGTTTTTATTTTCTTGTAGGATTTTGGTTTGAAACATGGTGAAATATAAAAAATGTAACACAAAGCAGTTAATATAAAATTTGAACATCAGTAAATAAGATTACTTTATATGTGCCTGTCAGTGCAATGAAAGCAAAAGGTTATTGAATAAAAGCAATAAAATGTTTCCTTACCAAACAATCCCAAGTGTAGAATTATTGTTTTGCAGTTTTAGAAGAATTACAGTGGACCGTGTCGCCCAGCTGATGTTGGAAAGAAGGAAGTACAGAAAGTGAACTTGTTTAAGAAAGTGCAATAAAGTCAGTTTATCACAAAGCTGCTGGAGGCGTCACTCGATGCCTCTGACAAAAACTCTTCAGTTCTGCTTTTCTACAAGTAGGCTACTTACATTTACATGTATCTTTTAGCACATCTGCAGTGACTGCATCAGCACTAAAATTAATCACAAAGTGTGGGAAAGAGCACAGTAACACTACAATTTGGTTGTTGAGCAGCAACACCAGGCATTTGATTTCTGGCACGTAAGTTTAGTTGTGGAAAAATCTTATTTTATATCTGAGCTCAATAAATGTTAAGCCATTTTTAATTTAGCCATGTTGTAATGAGGCCACAAATGTAAATTTGGATTTGGGAAATATTAATTATTATGATACATGATAAATATAAACTATTAAATCCCCCCATCTTGTCACGACCTGCGGGGTCGGCAAGGCACTAATCAGCAATCTCTCTCCCCCTCCCCTGTTTTGCCGGGGCGGAACTCACGGCGGGTTCACGCCCTCGGCCCACGCCCTCATCAGACCAGCTGGTATATCAGAAGGAGGAGATCAGCTGTTCAATGCTGGATTGTTTTGAAGACTCCTATTCCCCGGACCCGTCCCCGTGTTTCCCCGTGTGGAGCGTGTAAGAGGTGGCTGGTCACTAGCGGAGAGAGGTTGGCGTGAGCGTGTCTGTGATCCCCTTGTTTTCCCTGGAGCCCTGGAACCCGTCCTCGCACATCTTGTATATAGCACTGTCCTTGCACTGCCTGTAAATACACTTGGTGAAGATTTTTGTGAATAAACTGTCTCTGTTACAACACACTCCGGAGTCCTGCGAGTGGATCCTCAGAGCAACCCGTGACACATCTAATGAACTAACATGTATCTATAGATATAGATACATGTATAGATAAACTAAATGACAAATACTTTCTAATTTTACTGGTCAAAATGCAAAACCCTAATCAGTCCATCTAGTAGATTATTTAATAAAACATTACGGTACAAATATTACAAATTGTTCATCTGAATTAATTTATTCCCAAAATCAGATCTCAGTGAATACACGTACTGGCTTGCTGTCGTAATGATCGTTTAAGTGGTCCAGTCTACTTAAGATCAAAGTGGGCCATATGTGGCCTGTGAGGTAAAATGAGTTTGACACACCTGATGTAGAGTTCTTCATGGAATTGGTTTCCATGTTCAAGGAGCTTCATGGGTTCATCACCAAGCACAATGCAAAGCATAGACTACAGTGGCATAAAGCACACCAGCACTGGACTCAGTGCAATGGAGACGTGTTCACTGGAGTGATGACCTTTGACGTTTACCAGGATTTGCTCATTCAGTGCTGTTCTGCTTGTCTTGTGGCCTGTTGATATCCAGCTTTAATAGTAGTTGTTAATGGAAGATCGCTGAGCTAACAGGTGCTTTAAAGTCAGGGTGGAAACTGGTCTTCTGCTCAATCACACGTCTCACATGTGTTACACGTCACGCATGTCATTGGTTCTGCTATTATAGTACAGATACAGTGACTTAAAATGGACAGCAGATCTGTGATGGGCCCTTAGCTGGGCCTTGGCTGGTCTTTGAACTTAATAACATCTCTTCTAGTGACATCAAAGAACAACTCAGTCTGAAACTAAGAACATGTATTCTTCAGTGTGATCTATGTGTACAGTACAGTTGTAAATTTTATAAAGTTTCAATTCACACATATCCATAAAAGACCCAAAGTTCTTCACAAAGAAAAAACAAAAACAGGTTATTGGGGTATTTTATAGATTTAGTGAAAATTAAAGCCTAAAATACTCTTTTCATAAACACTACAAAGAACACTTGTGACACTCACAGTGCAGCTCTGGTGAAGCCTACTTCTTACTTATTCAATTTGATTGATCGGCCAGGAAGCCAAGAACCCACGCATGCACTGGTTTATGACTAAAGAATTACGGCAGATCTTTCAAAAATTGCACGAACAATGGAGGACCTGCATCTAATTTATTATGAAATTGTAGCTCTACACATAGCCATTTGAGAAAGAAATACTTTGGTTCCTCTATTGCGTAGTGTTTTCTTGAGATTGCAGAATAAAATGAAAGAGAATTACAATAAAACATATGAACTAGATGCTCCCAATGTCAGAAAAAAGTAGTAATGGAACACCCAGAAGACTAAAACAATGTAAAAGTAGAGTCAGTCCTTCCTGATTATGTTCAGCAAAAGAGGAAGTCACTGTGACAGTCTAAATCTTCACCCTTAAATATTTGTTTTTTCTGTCACTCACTCAAAGCTTGTAAGTTTAACCTTTTAATGGAGTGAAGAAATTTCAGCACAACTAAACAGCAGGTACAGACAGAGTACACGCTGTTTAGGAAAGTGCAGTTTTCTTGCATGCAAAGTAAAATATGTTCTTATAAGAACATAAGAACAAGAAATTCAGTGGCTCTGTGACAGATTCACAGCCTCTGTCTCACGCTATCTCCCCCTATTCTAGCTTTGATAGGCTGCATTGCCCAGCTGGCTGCATTTATAAAATCAAACTTCCAGTGTTAAAGCTGAAGAGAAAAATTTCAATCTTTGTGTGTACATCAGCTTCAGTACTAACCAGTGTCACAGCAAAGCATTTACTGTGGTATTATGTGGTTGGTTTGATCTACCATATCTATGTTTTCCATCCTGCAGTGATTTGCTTAATGATATGCTTTTAGCTTCTAGTCAGTATTAAGTCATTACAATTTTATTTATACAGTGTCAAATCACAAAAAACAGTCGCCTCAAGATACTTTACATTGTAAGGTAGATCCTAAATTAATACATACAGAGAAAAAACCCCTATGAGCAAACACGTTTGAGAGAGTCTGATACATTTATTAACAAAGTGCTCAGTTTTTACATACTGAAATTATATTTCAAACAGCACCAGGCCATAAAAGGGTTAATCATCAGTAAATGTCTAAGCTGTAACTTAAGATCAGCAAACAATATGTGTTTCATTGCAATGCAAATGATCACACCAAAGCTTTGAAGGAACTACATTCAATTCACATGTACATACTCTGCAAACAAGTTAGGCATCAGTACTCGAGTAAAATTAGAAATGTAAAATTAGAAATGTAGCCAATTTCCTTTGGCTCTCGGAGGAGGCGGACGCACTTTTCTCCTCTCCCTTATCTTTCCTGCTAGTTCTTATGTCCTTGTCTAGTCTCGTGTCTTTTTTGTATTACTTTCCCTGGAACACTCTCTCACAGTCTGTGTCTAAAACCTAAAAGAGAATTATGGATTTGATCAACTGGTCTCTGAATGCTATTGAC